>NW_027526361.1:57912758-57946031 GCF_048455015.1 Haemaphysalis longicornis | reverse complement strand
CCAACAATTTCCAACCTCAAAGCTGCGCCAAATTGCATGAAAATTGGTGCAATATTAGACGAGGTGAGCCGCAATTGAAAAAAATTACTATCTACACTTTTAAATCTTCTAACCGTCCGTATCAGATGGAGAAGCATCGGGACTACATGAACGCACGGTCGGGGTGTCGCTCAAGAGACTACAGTGGAGCAAAAGCCAAACTCCTTAATCTGGCCGGCAGACCTACCGTAAAACCAATACGAAGCAACGATGAGTCCGGGTAGAGCGAAAGAATACCCGGAAGGAGCTCACAACAAAGAATGTCAAACCAGAGTCCCCAGCTTTTCGGAAGCCTTCCTCCTCGACAACTACCAACACGTTCACGTATATCCCAGGCGTGTAGTGTGCTCGCTACTACAACGACGCCAATCATCGGTCAAGCTCGTGCGCCCGAAAGGTCCCAGCGGCCCTCTCTCATTCACGCTCGTTAGGCACGGGAATCAACCCAGAAACAGGTGCAAATTTGTGCCGGCATCGACTGTTCGCGGAGCGACCCAATTTCGAAGAAACCGCAACGGCGCGCGCCGCTTCTCCAATCGTTCAAAAGCGGCCAGCCGTGCAGCGGTTGACAACGCGCCGAGTTCGGTCTGAAAAGAGTGCACGCGGCCAAGCAACTCTCGGGCCTTTGTTCACGAGGACTGTTCTCTGGCGGCAGCGGCGACGTCGGAGAGCGATGCGCGCACGAGCCCCATGCTCCCTGGCCCAAAACGAGCGCGGCGCGTCCCCGCTCCGCATGCAGCGAGCACGACGGACAACCAGTTACACCGAAACCCAGATCGAAGCTCGCTCCCCGCACTGCCGCCGAATGACCCTTCCCGACCAAGCGCTGACCCCCTCCCTCGCGCGCGACGGCTGCACTGCACGGCCCACGAGCGCGGCGGAAAAGCGGAACGCCTCGAATGCGCGGATTGCGCGACTACGAAACAGGCGGCGGCTGTCAGAGCGCGCTGCGTGAGAATGAATACTTGTGCAACATATGCAACGCCTCCTAGACACCGATGCATTTCCGTTCGAAGGCCGCAGTGAACGCGTTTCCTTTTTTTTTTATTTGTGTGTGTGAATGCAAAACATGAGTCCGCGCATGCAACGCTTGCAAGCGTTAATGAACCACCAGCTGTTAAATACCTTTCAACTACGAACGCACCGTACAGTCAGTTTTCTTTCAAAGAATGTTCAAAGAAAGAGACTCATACTGTAATTCTACGTTAACGCGCGAGTACAAACCTCTACGCGCGTCTCGCAAACAGGAGGTCGCACCTGCTGTACTGGGTTGCTCGTAACCTGAACCAAGCATTAAAAAAATGAAAATGGAACATTTCCCGCGAGAGCAACGATATGTGTGGTATCTGCAGCCCTGCTCTCCAGGTGGAAGAACTTTTCGCTGCTCCAGTTGGCCCATAAATGAGGGCGGCTGAGCTTTCGGCTTAAAAGTAACTCCCTCTCTCGAGTGCCTTTCGGTGGAACACCCCACACCGCATTTCCACAAGACGGCACCCGAAAGGCTATTTGAACGTCAAACGTCCTTAGGCTACTCGGCCAGCACTTCTGTAGCGGCACAGCCGCGGCTCGTGCTCGGTGGAACGCGTCCGCTCATGTATCCGCGCACAGGACAGCAGCGCCTCCTACATACCAATGATATCTCTATACACAGCCCAGACTCGGGCTCGTTTGCCACCCGCCGCGGGGGCTCAGTAGCTAAGGCGTTGTGTTGCTGAGCACGAGGGCGCGGGTTCGATTCCCGGCCGCGGCGGCCGCTTTTCTGCTGGAGGCGAAAAGCAAAAACGCACGTGCGCACGAGATTTCGGCGCACGTTGAAGATCCCCCAGGTGGTCAAAATTGATCCCGAGCCCTCCACTACGGCACGCCTCATCGCCTGCGTTGCGCCGACGCGTTAAACCCGACAATCAATCGATCGGACTCGTTTGCCGCTACTAGTACCAACGTTGGCACGAGTTCGACAACTATACATTTCGCACACAGCGCGACAACCAAGCGTGCACGGCTTCACTCAGCGGGTCTTAAAGTTGAAATATAAATATTCCAGTGCTGCGCACATGAAGCTCAGCTAGCTTCCTTAGAAGGAATCAAAATGATAATGTCGAATGAAGAGGAAGCAAACCTGGTGATGACCCTCGAAGCAGCCCAAGACGACAAGCGGCGAGCTGCCAAATTGTTCAATAAGTGGCATCTTAGATGGCGTGGAAGCCCCGCCAGCATTACCCCGAAACAACTTAATACTACGCGAGCCGGGAAGTTTAGCGGAAAAAAAAAATCCAAGGACACCGGTATTGCGTGAATTAAGCCCCCCTTTCCTGTTGTCCTGTACGAGCCAGCTTTGGCAACGTGAACGCACATGTAAGCCGGAGTTTCCCAGATCTCTGCGGAGAGGATCCTGGACAAACTGCATCAGTGTCCTGTCCAGCTGCGACTACATATGATTTGAGTCTCAAGATCTCCAGGGTGGACGGGAATCCGAGAAGTGGACACTCATCGTGACGAACGAAGATCCCGAGTTACTTCCTACCCAAGATTCTGCGGATTGACAACGTTTCCCGCAATGCCCAAGTCAATACCCGCTTATCATTGGAGCGCGACGGACGCAAATCGGCTCTCTGGGGTACAACCAGGACGAGTGGTTGTTTAATGTAAGATGCGCTCCCGAGGACACGGCTCGTATTATTCCACCACACATTGACCGCGGAATTAAGTAGGCGGATGACATTCCGAAAGGCGGCCGCCCGCACGCAACGCTAGCCGTCCAGCAGATACGACCCCACTCGGATTTTAATGCGTAGCACTCTTTTCCGAGTACCCAACAGCCTGGACCATGTAACGCCCTGCATTTCCACAAAAATGCAGTTATCGCGGAAGTTACACCTGCAATCGTTACATTAGCGTAAATGGAGATAATTGTTCGAAGGAAATTGTGAAACACTAGAGAATAAGAAAAACATTTCAAAATATGAAAAATGACGAACCGTGTAACTAATGCCCTGCATTTCCACAATAATGCAGATTTCGCGGAAGCCCCACCTGTAATCGTTGGGATAGCGTAAATGCAGGTATTTGGGCGAACAAAATTTTGAAAGAGAAAAAAAAAACAAGAAAAAAAACCCGGAGAAACAAGGCAAATAAAAAATGGGGAAAATGGCGAATCATGTAACTCCTTTCATTTACAAAAAAAAATGCAGATTTGGTACTACACCTGTAATCGTTATATTGGGTAAATGGAGATAATTGATCGAACAGGATTTATATAAAAAATGCTGTAAAGAACTCGCACTCAAGACAAGCGGCATAAGATTGCCACGGCCCACGAATTAGTAGACAATTCTGTGAATTTCTGCAGATTTTTCTGCTTACCTCTGGAGCTTCCCACTGACTCCGACCCCATTGATCCCCGACTCCACTGATTAAGGAAGAAATGCGGATCGCCAGTGCTCTGGTTTTGCAAATATATTAACATCATCTGATATTTGTCCCGTAATCACGAAAGCGCAGCAATTTTTTTAGCATTTTTGCAAAGAAAAAAATTCGCGTGGGCACTGTGAAATTTTGTGCTACAAAAGCGCAGCTTCCCCCCTCTGCCAATTACTTGAGTAGTTGTAAACCTTTCACCACCCATCACCAAATGTAAAGTGCCTATAAGTGGGCGACAAACACAAGAAAGGGAGTTCGAAGAGTATCGGAGAGGCCTCCACCCTGCAGTGCCACCAGCATGACGACGAGGTGCGCGCAGAGGCTATGGACAAGCATCCATCATTGTCACAAACCAAACCTTGGAACCCCAACACTTCTCTAAGGCGACGCTAACCATTGTGTAACAAAGGCAACCTCCAGCCTCTTTTCACAATCACAAGTGTTCGTGAAACCACAAGCCGCCAAGCTACTCACAGTGAACAGCGTTAGCCAATATAACCCCGGGAGGCAAGCCGGCATCTCGTCAAAGCAACAAACGCGGCACGCACAACCCCCCCCCCCCTCCCCCCCGCTGCCGATGCGTAACGACCGGAGCGCTGCTATGCGCGCCACGAACAAACCATGTGGGCGTTATTTCTAACTATTTTCAAGGGCCTGTCTCCGACAAGGTTGCCATAGGGGCCCACAACGTAAACAGGGGAGCTCCGCTTCTTTTTCTTTAGGCACGGATGGTTGTTCATCAATAGGCCGTAGATACGGGCGAAGAACTTCCACATCGAAAACATCAATTCAAGACGGTGGCTTTGCCGAATTCTGCGAAATGTGCAGCCGCGGACAAAACCCGCGACCTTACAGAGTAGCTTCGGCAGTCAAAAGCATGCACTGTCTGACACCCCTACTTTTTATGCCTTCTAGTGAGGTAGTAACAACGCCCAAAACCGCTAAAAAATTTGGCGCAATGAACGAAGACAAGCGCTGCCGAAAACAGGGCCACTGTTCCCCTGCAGCCAGACCGTCCTACAGGAGAAGGGAAAGCCCCCGGCACTTAGCGAATCGGGCAGCAGCAGATGGGTCCCCGAAAGCGAGCGGAGGGGCTTCGCCACTAACAGCCGTGTCGGACGGAGAAGCGCCACTCGGGGGGGAAGGACGCTGCTGACCCAGAATCGCTTCAGAAATGCGACCTCGCAGTGGGTCAGATCGGGCGGCCGCTGCCCGAAGCACACGGCCGAGCACATGGCAGCGAGCAGTAGGCTATTTTTGCGCCGTTTCGACCGACATGCTGCGCGCATCTGGCAGTAGTAGTCGGGGGGCCACATGGCATCGTGGCGCGCGCGTTACGGGGAGGGGAAAGCAGTGCAAGAGAGGTTACCCCCGGGTAACGATCGAATAGCGATACTGACCTAGCGCATGAACTAAAAAAAAAAAAAAGGTCGAATGTTGTGGGAACGTTGGCACCGAATACAAGTCAACCTTGACTTGTTGACCTGAGAGGTTGACTTGTACTACTCACCGAATACAAGTCAACCTCTCTAACTCCACGTAAATCGAAATTTCGGCCGGCGGTGCCTGTTGAAACTTTTGTACTTTTTTGTATTTCGACACTTGTTTAGCCCTAAATTTACTTCTGCACCACTAACTTTTGGGTTTGTTTAGGGACAGCCCTGCTGGAGCAGACTTCGTCCCACTTTTCTTACACCGCCAGGAGACGGAACATACTTCTCGGTCCGGCTGGTTACCAAGCGACTACTTCCTGCATGCCATTCCTCCAGAACTAGCGTTGTACTTCGCCGGAAACGATAACATCGCGAGAACACGCGCTGAAAAGCGCAACTGCGATTCTGTACTGATGTGTCGCTTCGTTCGACACGGGCAGAGGAGGCACTGACACGGGATTCCAGTGACAGCAGCGACGGCTTCCTTCAGTGCCGTCTGGCTCCATAACACCGGACACCCGAAATGGCAGGACGATCCTGTCTTGAGATAAATGTTTAGTTTGCTGATTGTATTTTGGGGGGAGGGGGCGGAAGCTCAGAGCAAGCGAGCTGATTTAGCGTCCCGTCGGATCATTCTTCGTTAACCCCCCCCCCCCCCCCCCCCCGCCCCACAAGTGCCGCTTACCTGGAGAGTTAGGGAATGTTCCACGCATTTTCGGTGTAAAATGTTCCCTAGTGACACTAGATAAGATATAGTGACACTAGTGTTCCCTCTTCCGACCTTTTCCGCAGTAGCCGCACGGCGCGTTCCAGAAAGATAAATTGAATAACAAAAATATCATGCCACCCCCCGGAGCACGCGCCCGATAAAGAAATGCTAGGGCTTCAACAATACTAGTATCGGTTTTTCGAGAAGCGCCTGGATGTGTTCGCGGTGTCAGCTGAATCACCACTGGACCGTGACTAAAAGGTAGCACTACACGGCCAGCTGCATGACTCACGGGTATTCTGTGGCAAAGGTCACGCTGAAGCTACAAACATGACTACACCTGATCCACGGAAGCCACAACAGCTGCGATGAATTTCTGCAAAGGGAAAGGGCTAAGACTCATCCCCCTCCGCGAATAAAAGATGTCGAGAGGACTTCGCTGATTCTACATCATTATCCGATCGCTAATGAGAAGCAGCGGTGCTCGATTAATACACTCCAGACTGGTTTTGTACGGGTGAGGTTAGGAGCAAAGCCGTTTTGCGATGAATCTGAATATTATTGCATTCTCTAATACTGATTACTACCGTTACACAACAGTGGCAGCGAGCTAAGGCTGCGCGAAAAGTTCTGTAGCCAGTCGCTTGATTTGCTACTCCAGTTAAAAAAAAATTAACAAAACAAAGCAAGATCACCTATGACAAGTAAACGACGGCGACAAATTTAACTAACAGCCGTTCATCCTTATTTGTGCCTACAGGGCTTCGATCTGGCTACTAGCTAGAACTGCACCCCCCCCCCCCTCCGCATCCCCTAAAAAAATGAAATCTCGCGCAGTTACAGAACAAGAAAGAGCCACTTTGTATCACTACCCTACCGCGAAGCAGCCTCTCAAAACCGACAATGGAACATCAAGTGAAAGCGTTCCGCAGGACAGCGTGGGCGCAATTAGGATTCGGGGCAATCGAAGTTGCGCCACGGTCTCCACGCACCGCCACTTGCGCTTACCAGGTGTGGCTCGGACGATCCCGCTGAAGGCACTGCCGCAAAGCCGACGGCGAATCAATCGTCGTCGATGATCGCCGCACCGCGCAAACGCCGATTCCCACAAATTCCGGGCCGCCGGCAAGCACGGCCACCACCTCGAGGCGATCCTTAGCGGGCACTGGGCTTCTCTCAGCGAAGCAGCGTCACAAAATCACCACGCAGAAGCGGCTTTAACATCGCCATTCGGTCCCCGCTACACATGAATCCCTCCTCAAAGGCCGATGGGTCCTGTAGGCACGCAGCGAGCAGGAAGAAACAACTCCGCGTAACGTGAGCGACGCGCCGCGTCCGAGCACCTCGTCGCCTTTGTGGTAGTCGACCGGATCGGCCAAGCGTCGCGTCGCCGACTGACGCTGCTCAGGGCGCCGCCATCTTGGCTCCTGCGTTTCGCCTCGTTCGCCGCACCGCGGCAGCACTGGCGACGCCGGCGGGAGCCCCGGCGGCGGGGGAAGAGCGCGCGCATTCATCCATCTCGCCGGCCGCCAAACTCTGCGATTGGTCGGCTTCTTTCCTCCGTGCCTCGCCAAGACCAATCAGGGCGGCGCTTTTGAAAGCAGCCTCGATGACGAAAACCACCAGAAAGACAAAAGCGCTCGCGGATCACTGAAGTGGCAGGGGAACGAAGTGGCCCCGCGCAAGAACGTTCGGAGCGGAAGAGGACGCGAAAGGCGAGATGAACGAAACGGGGATGCGGGAAGCGTAATGAAATAAAGCGGAAATAATACCTCTCGGGCGACGCTCGGAACAACATCCGCGCGAACAGCAGATATTTGTCCACACTGGGATTAACGCGCCAGTGTAGGGAACACGAGTTAATTAAACCCCCTGGGAATATTTAACGTGAGCCGAAATGCTGTGCACGCGGACGCTTTAGTTTACCGAATTAATATACGCACCTCGCTCTGCAGTCTTCAGACACAATGAAAAGGGCAGCTATCGTAACGACGTTACGACAAGAGCGTCCGCAAGCATGCGTTCCCGCGTTATGACCGAGAACGAAGCGATTGAAAGGCGGGTGACAAAGCCGAAATACAATGGAGTTGTGAACCGTGGATGTCGTGACGTGTAGGTCCATCTTCATGACTGGCCTCAGAGGACGTAACGTAAGCTGTGCCGCTTCGTACATTGGCTCTCCTTGCGGTCAATTTTTTAGAGGCGATGCCCTTTAGGGGCTCGGGCTGTCGGCGTCTCCTGTCGGCGTCGCGTCATGTAGTCACGGTACTAAAACACCGGGACTCTCGTTTTCCAGCGCCTCGAGCTAGAACGCAACGCGCACTAGAAGAACACACCGGGACGTTTGTTTTCCAACGCCTCGCGCTAAAACGCTTCGGGCTTCAAAGACACGGGACTTACAGCAAAGCTGTATACCTCTACCTTACAACGGTTTTATCTCCGTGGACAAAAAAGCAAAAAGAATACACTCATACACTGCATGCTTCGCCCCTACCCATGTTTCACGTTTTTTTTCGAATAAACGCCACCACACAAGCAACCGGACAAGCCGCCAACCAAGCGCGCTCGCACGAGCAACATACAAATCAATGCAACAGCAGTAACGCAATGCCACAACCTTTCTGTGGGAAACGCGCCGAGCGATGTGTAAGGACGAGTGCAGGCAGCTTTCTGGATTTTTTCCTGCTCAACCGAGCGACATCGCAAATAATAATAATAATAATAATAATAATAATAATAATAATAATAATAATAATAATAATAATAATAATATATGTCCAAATTCGAGTTTCCGAAGTAGTACAAAATCCCATTTCGTAATGCAACAGGCTGGCGGCTAGTGCTAGCGGTACGCCGAAGGTCTCCGCACGCACCGATCACAAAGCAGCACGCAGGAACGCCAAGCAGTTAGTTTCCTGGTTCGTGGTAGTACGTAGTACGTTAGCACGCTCACGCCGTTAGTTCCGTACTGCGAGGATGTAGGGCATCGTCATTATCATCATCACCATCATAGCCCAGTTTGTCCGTTGCACGACGAAGGCTCCCGACATGTTCCTCTATCAGAAACGCTCCTATCCTCTGCCTTCGTTGGGGGAATTCGCCCCATACATCCTCTTTTAGAAATGAAACAACACTCCCGAAAGACCTGAATGTCCGATTGGGTTCGTATTAAGTTTTACAAAAGGGCAAAAGAACGCCGGCAACCATAGGCACAAAGAAGACAGCGTACGGAAACCGAACAGATGCCCTGTCCGGAAACGACAAAGCGCTCATTACAGCATCTTCCCGTCACTGCATGCGCTGCCTCACAGACGGACGAACGACGCTGCAAATGATGAGAAAACAGCGAGAAGCAGACAAGCGAATGTGTGTCGCGAGGGTCAGCGTCTCCAGCGCTGCCCGTTTCGAGCGTCGGGCTGGTGCCGCTCAAAGTCAACCGGCGCGTGTTTACACGCGCGCAAAGATGACGTCCGCATCGGCGGAGTATGTGCGCGGCAAGGCTTACAAGTTGATGGGTGCTGGAAACCTATCGCGCCGTACGGGCTTTTAAACAAGGCCGGAGTTTAACCGACGACTTTTCAATATCGATCTATCATGGCAGCGGAAGAGTAGTAGTCCTCCTCTTGTAAGAGAATGTGCAGGGGCTTCTTTGACTACGAGTGCCCTTCGCGTTAGCAGGGAGAGGTTTTCCCGCTCTCCTGTTGGAGACGGGAAAGGATGCGGAAGAGAGCGGCGGCGACAAAGGGAGTGATGCACAAGTGAAGCGGGGGAGCGTGCGGATCGATACGCAGCGCGCGCGTATGTGGGAAAAACAAGCCTCTCGCGTCACGTGCACTAAACAAGAGGTGGAGCCCGAATTGTAAGGTAGGTGCGCGTGTTGCGCACCAGCTGCCGCGTCGCTTCCTCTGTGTCTTTCTCGCCCTGAATACGGCGAAGAGAACCTCGAGTGTACGTACACCGGTAGCAAAATAAGCTGCTCAGTCGCATAATGCGCGTTGCGGTGAATTCTAGAAGCCAGCGGGGGCTTCTTAATAAACGACAGCTAGTGTGCTAAGAACAGAAGAAACCAGCTCAACAGTCTCGCGCCATTAACAGCCTCGCTTAACAGCTACACTTGCGCAACTCAGGGAGGCGCTAGAGAGCATCCCACACCCAACGTCGCAGAAAGCCCGCGACACACTCCACGATATCGCACGCCGGTGTGAGGTGTTGCTACGCTGCAGCACAAGCAGGGACTCTGCAATATGCAGTTCGTCACTTTCGCAGCAGGGCGGCTATTGCGTTGCGCTCTTCATAGAGCGAGAGACAGAGAAGCCGTTCTCCTCGGTTTCGTTTCCGGCGCCGTGCTGCAAGGGGCGGCCGACAGAACGCGGTCGTTACTCACTCCTCCGCCACCCCCCCTCTCTCTTGTTGCGCCAGCTTGTCTAGCGCATCGACCTGCCACTGGCGATTCTTTTCAAAGGAGTTACATGAATGACCTCGTCTCACGGGCGAAAGAGGGGACGCCCCTCGGCGCTTTGTTCCCTGCCCGCTGCGCGAACCTCGCCGGAAAGAAAGGATGTAAATCAGCGTCCACGCCTTGGGCTGATTCGCACCAAGCTCCGCGATCCCTCTGTCGCGCAGAGAAGTGTGCATGTAATTTGGAAATTCAGCCACCACCCGTCACTGGTGGCTTTCTGGTTAATGTCGAACGTCACTGGCGTGGATATAGAACATACTCTCTCACTGCGCGATAACCACAGTAACATGAACTCAAGTTGATGCGTGCAAGCAACACAAGAGGTGCTGCTGAAAGACGATAGGCGCAAGCAAGTTTCTAAACTTTCTTCGCAACCGCGTTCGACGGACTGATTACATTGCGTTGCCCCAAAAACGAATGCACGAGACACTGCACGGTCTAACTTGCGAGGCCTACACGTGAAACGGAGCCCCCAGCTGGGCTCAATCATTTTCCCCAGTCCATTTCTTTTCCTTTTCCATCTAACCACCTAAGAAGAAGAAGAAGAAGAACTTCTGCTAACGTAATCGTTAAGAAATGAGTGCAGCCCGCCGCGGTGGCTCAGTGGCTAAGGCGTTGCGCTGCTGAGCACGAGGTCGCGGGTTCGATTCTCGGCCGCGGCGGCCGCTTTTCTGATGGAGGCAAAAAGCAAAAAACGCCCGTGTGTACGAGATTTCGGCGCACGCTAAAGATCCCCAGGTGGTCAAAATTAATCCGGAGCCCTCCACTACAGCGCGCCTCATCGCCTGCGTTGCGTCGGCGCGTTAAACCTACAATCAATCGAGAAATAGTAGAGAGGAGGATCGGCCACACAAATAGCTGGCCTGAATTTCGCCACAACCGAACCTCAAGCCGAACATCTGTGTGAAACGAGGTGACTGAACAAGCTTGAATAACGGCCCTTACTTTCAGACGCACGTTAAAGGCCCATAAAACTTCGGTGGTAAAGAGCGAACGTGCTCAAACAGCTGGTTCCAGTAACAAGGACGAAAAAAAAAACATTTACTTGGCGAGGACGTACATGAACCGTTACGAGATGTATTTTTTTACCCTTCCGTTCGCCCCCGCACCTTGAGCGGGTGGGCGTGGGGCCCTCCCTCCCCTGATTTAATGGGTGACGCCGGGGGGGCTACCGCGCCTCAGGTTGAGCGAGGCGCCGAGCCCGGAGGCCTCCGCACTGCGCAATCCCGGATGCCGTTCGTCACTTGTTATGGCATCGACCGGCGGCTTCAGGGCCGCACTTCCCGCTAACACGGCCCCCCTCCTCCCCGCGGGAAAGAGACGGGCGGAGCAGCTGCTGAGATGCGTAGGCTGTGGAGGCCGAAAGCGGAATCACCTCCGCGACATGGCCCATGACGCCGCGCAGCTGACCGTCAAGGCGCGACTGCTAATTTGACACATGGCTCAGTCTTGCTTAAAACTTGGACGCCCGTAATCGTACGAAAAGAGAAGCCACAGCTAATATGTTAAGGCCTTTTCTCTACGTGTACTTGTTGCAAGCAGCATCAGCTGGGAAGCGCTGCAGCCACTAATAAGCGACGAATAATTTGGAGACACCAGGAAGCGAGAACAAGGATGTCCCCCGATTTCCTCAAACAGGAAAAAAAAAAAAAAAAAAAAAGAACTGCGACGTTCTAACCACGGTAAAGCTTATTGACCCTTGCAATTGCTGCAACTGCGTCGGCTACGCAAATAGGGTGGCTAATCGCTGCGCACTGGAGACAAATGCTGATAAGTCTGGCCAGCGATTTAGTGTAATACGAAGTTTGTGTAACTCTCTCTCTCTCTCTCTCTCTCTCTCTCTCTCTCTCTCTCTCTCTCTCTCTCTCTCTCTCTCTCTCTCTCTCTCTCTCTCTCTCTCTCTCTCTCTCTCTCTCTCTCTCTCTCCCCATACAAGCAAGCAGGCAAGCGCGCGGTCACTCCCGAATTTCAAAGCCCATTCTTGCAGTCTACAGCGCTTTCCCGACTGCGCGCTTATTGGCCAGTAGCTGCCGCTAGAACCGCGATTTAAGCTCCCTTTTGCTGAGTGGAACACGTCAGAAGTGACTGTCAGCCCCCTTGATCAACCCCAGCAACAAAAAAAGCACATCAGCGGAAACTCTAATCGCGCAATCGCCACAATTCAATGCGGCAATCATAAAAGGCATTCACAGCCATCGCGCTCCTCACTAACGTCGTCATTCCACCTTCGCTTTCAAGGAAAGGAATCCCAGCCCGCCTCCTCAAAACAGGCAATGCCGCGTCCCCTGTTCCTCACACACGTGCGGACTGAAGAGGTGGAATCGACTGCTTTCTTTCTTTCGTTGTTTCGGTACACATCGACGACTATGGACACGAACGTGCGATCCCGGCCGAGGTGGTGCCGCTAGGAGCTTCGCACATAGCTTCTCACGGGTGCCTCGTTATTACAGTAGAGCCCAGTTATAGCGAACCCGGTTTTAACGAAATCCCGGCTATAAAGAACGAATCTTCGCTTCCCGTTACCAGTACATATATTTTGTTCATTTATAGCGAAAAACGGATACAACGAACTGATTTCCGTTTCTCGATGCCATGTGTTCGTTATAAGCGGGCCGTACAGTACTGGAAGTACCACCGGGCGACTTGTTATAGACGATGTCCTCGTCCATGTGTCCGTCCTGATATAAGAAACCGAACAAAACACACCCCTTCCCATATGAGAGAATGGTGGAGACTGGCGACACGACGGGCCGTATCAGCGTGCATAAAATATATTTTTAAGAGGCGGGCGAGCCGGCATGACTGGGATGGCCCCTACACAACCTGCAGCCTTATATCAGCGGAGCAGCAGGGGACGCGTGCTGCACAGTAGTAGGCGACAAAGGGGCGAAGTGCGAACCCCATCTCGCCTACAGGTGTGAGAAAGCGGCGCGAGGGGGGAACAGCGGCAGCGGCTCGGTTCCGCCTTCCTCTTCGACGGAGTCGTAAATCCTCGTCGCCTTGACCCAGATGGAAGCGAAGCTGGCGCAATACTCTCCCATCGCCGCCCCCTACGTACAACGCGGCAGCGGCGAGTATTTGCTTTCGCTGGCCCGCGACCAGGCAGGCCGACCAAGGTGCCGCTGCACGGCCTCGCGAAGAGAAGTTTGCTTATCGTGGCGCCCCTTTCCCGAGACCGGAAAACAGAGATGGTACCTCTGCACACGGCCCCGAGAGAAACGAGCTGTCCCCAAATCGAGGCCCAAGCGTACTAAATTTACCGTAGCGTTCGGGAGCAACTAGGCTGCACCCACAGAGGCGACCGTATCCCCTGCAGCCGGGATACACCGCCACGGCCGCCCTATATATAGTGGTCCACGTGGATCGACTGCGCCTCAACGTCTATCGGGGGTGTCAGTCGACGCGCCCGACTAGGCTCCATTCGACCAGCTAGCGTACGCACTGGATGCGCCAGCAAAACAACTAACGCCCATTTCGATTTCGATTGTTTTACCGTTTTACCGGCCGATTTCGATTGTTTTCGATTGTTTTTGTTTTACAATCGAAATCGGCGGAAACAGCATTGAGCCGCCATTTGGCAGGACATGTATGGCATGTTTTCGCGCCTGACGCAGTGGCGTTCCTTCATGCACCCCCTTGCTGAGGAGCAATAAACGGTGTGGTAGTATTCGCGACCTCCACGAGCTCGTCTAATCAACGCCGTGCTCCTTATGAGAGACGCAGGCCAGAAGCATTTCGTTACGTGTCCAGGTACGTCAATTCTAACAATGTTCCCCAGAGGAAGAGGGCTACACGACTGCGGCGTTGTCACTTAATTCCTCGCGCCCCGACGTCCGCTTTGAGCGCGAATGTTCGCGTTGTGATCGTTCCAATCCACCTTAACTTTTACGCGCTTCGTGCGCTAAACGTTGCCTGTACGTATAGCTGCGAGCAAGCAGAAAGAATGAGGTCATAAAAGCAGCCTTCCGTATACGTTTATGAGGTGCCTTCTTAACAAATAAAAAAAAAAGCGTGGAACAAAACCTGCTCAAGCCAAGCTATGGCAGGCTGACAACGAGTCGAAATTCCCAACATAGCCAGTTTAAACAACAAGAACAAAACAAACGGTCCTGTCTACCCGGAACTACCTTCCTCCCATCCACAACAACAGCGATTAACGCGATACGAAGAGCCCTTTCCAAACAAGCTATCCAGGCGGCGGCGCATGCATCCCGGACAGAAGCGCCTGTGGGGCGGATGCCGGCTATGGTGACAGTGGTTAAGCTGGGGGATTTTCGCTAAACGAAAGGGGCCCGCAAACTAATAGCTTTCAACACATCAGCCAAACATAGTTAACGCACCCATCATGATCAAAAAGCTGACCAACTCATTTTGAAGTAGGCCCTGCCGTTGTGTTACGATTTAAAACAACAACAAAGGGCAAGCAGTCTTTCGGCGCGCACGCCCGCTGTCCGGAGTGCAGCGTCCTCGGGAGCATACGAGGAAGCCGCGGGTGACGACGAGCAGTCATCGAGAGTAGGAGGAAGCGAGCCCCGACCAAAACGGGAACGAGGCCTCGAAGCGCACACGTTGATTCGGGCGGCGTGTACGAGCTGGGTGGCTGCGTCCCCCCTCGCTCCCGGGGAACAGCGGACACCCAGAGGCGCAAACGGGGCTGGAGGAACGAGACACAGCTGCCGCGGAGAAACCTTGTCCCGCTTCGTCTGTCCACCGAGGGGCCGCTTCCTCGTTTCGTCGTCAAACTAGCCTCGATTCCTGCACGCTGTCGACAGGACGCCGCCGCCGAGGAAGGCCGCCGCCGCCGGCCGGTACTGTACACACACACACGCAGTGAAAGTCCTCCCCCTCGGCCTTTCGCGCACGTCACGGCACACGGAGCGTTTCCTCCGCCATAAAATGACCCCACGGCCGCACAATTCGGTACTCCGGCCGCACTCGAAACGAAACGCCAAAATAAATTCCGAAGGCGGAGCGAGCGGAGAGCGGGACGCACGTTTTCCCAAGCCAAGGCGGAAGGGCGGCATGGCATTCTCCCGGAACCATTACGGTCAGCTTTGAAAGTGCCCCGAAACAAGGAATCAGCGGCCGCGGTACTGGGCCAGCTCCTCCTCGAACACATGGTCGTGGAGGAGCTGGATGAGGAAAAAATGTCGCCAAAGGGTCGAGGCGCACATCAATACTTTCGCGAAGGCGCCTAAGGGTTCGGGGAGAATGAACAGTTGATGCAATGCTTCAGCTGGGACCATCGGTCGTCGCTTGCCCATACTATTAGAAAGGAGATGGATAAGGAGTGGAGCTTTAAAAGCAGTCGCATGCAAAGCCCGAAGAAAACGAAGGTGGTGAAAATTAGGCGCCTAAACAAGATATCTCCTCTCTGTCGCATAGAGCGGCGCCTCCGCGAGCTGTGCGACCGACGCTAATTAGCTCGGCGCGGAGATGAAACTGCCCTTTCCTTGCGATGCGGGATACGGCAATGCTAAATATTAAGGCGAACTGCAAAGTTTCCAAACCTCGGCTGCGGTCGTTACACTACCCTGTCCAGGAACGCTTGACGCGTACATTTCTACGAAACAAAAAATCGCGAAGCTGTCTCCACGTGGTTTTCAGAAGTATCTTTCGTCGCCCGGCTTTCTGTTAGCACGATTTCTTCGCTCGTATCCCGTTCACAATCATAGGCGCAAAACACACGCGTTCAACACTGAACCCGAAGGCGGCGAGGAGGTTAAGAACAAATTTTCGTAAGCAGGGCAGCCAGTGAAGGGTGCAGCGTCGGTCAAAAGTCCCTAAGGCATATGCTACAAGCTTCCATTGCAAGCCTCAATTATTCAAATCTAAATACCGAAATCAAACGAAATACCGCAAAAGTGAGGGGTGATAGTCGCCGTAGTCACTGCAAAAATATTCCGATGGCCCGCGATCGTTAAGCTTCTGCTTTAGCTATTGTTTCCCGAGAACATGCTTCTCGGGAGTGGAGAAAGAATACCACAAGGCTGTGTATATAAGATATGTGTGAACAACAGTGAAGAGCAGATGCAGTCAAGGTGACGACCCTCCCCCTCCCCCCCTTCCACACACACAAAAAAAAGGCATGAAAGACAGAAACGAACAACTGCAGGGAAGAAATAGAATAACAAAAAAGCCGTTAGAGAGATGTACCGAGCAGAGAGGTGCAAAATGTCAGAAGAGAAAAGCTGCCGGATAACTCCAGCTCCGCTTTTCGAAACCAGAGCAGGTTTATTTAGAACGCAGAGCTTTGTCAGGACGCACGGGGGAAATGCTGGCTGGCGCACGTGTGGCCGGGAACGAAAGAAAAACGACCCGACACATCGCTCTGGAATGTGGTGTACACAGCAGTGTTGCGGAATGGGCGTCCCCATTCCATTCCAATTCCATTCCGAGGAATTAAACCTTTTCTTGATTCCATTCTTTTTAATTCCTCGGAATGACAGAAGTTAGCCCATTCCTATACCTGGAATTGGCAGGAAGTTCAATTCCATTCCTTTAATTCCTCAACGCAAAAACTACCTCAGGTGTTCTCGAGTTGCAGAGGAACGCAACATGAATCTGATGTTATCATACGGGTAGAATACTGCAAAAGTATGCAAAATGTGTCGCTTGTCACCGAAGTTTAGAGGTGGTAGCAGGTTGGTTACATATCTCGTGCAGAACAACTACCCAATGCAAAAAATTACCGCTGCTTCCTAACGAAAGCAGAGAGAAGCGCGAAAGCGAAAAGTGCGTCCAACTTTCTCTGAAGGTGCGTCTAACTGATCGTCAAATCAGCAGACACCCAAACCGCAAGCGAAGAACGAACCTATGCAACGATTTTTCGCGCACTAAGTAAACGCAGCTACGAACGATCTAAATGCACACCGTTACGTGGTTTGAGATAAGGGATTACTATTGTACTCCTTCATGATCGACGCATGTGTTGTCTTATTTAGAACCGTTCGTTTATGCGATTTGCAAGTTAGTATTTTGACACAATGCAAGCACAGTTTCTGAGCGAGAGCGAGAGAGAGACTAAATCTGTGGCCCCGGTTTCACGCACGCGCCGTGTGTGCAGAGACCTTGTCAGAGCTTTTCGGTCGCGCAACCAGTCTAAAGGGTAATGAATTAAGTTTTCCGACCGAGTGCGATCTGCCCCACTAAAAAAGCTGTAGCTTTAAAAAGGGGCAGTGTCACACTGCTCCTTTTTGCATAATAAGAACAGGGATTCCACTACTTATTATAGTATTCGCATGTTAGCATGTTTTAACGGTTTGTTCTTGAGCGACGTAGGTGAAGCAGCTATTACGTCGATGTCCGCTTTTTCCGTTTTCTTGCAGTCTCTGGCGTGCTATCTTGCTATGTGCACTGCGTGCCGTCACACCAGCGTAATTAGTATGCTGTGGATAACTGATTGATTGTATACGGTTTAACGCGCCGACGCAACGCAGGCGATGAGGCGCGCCGTAGTGGAGGGCTCCGTATTAATTTTGACCACCTGGGGATCTTTAACGTGCCCCGAAATCTCGTACACACGGGCGTTCTTGCTTTTCGACTCCACCAGAAAAGCGGCCGCCGCGGCCGGGAATCGAACCCGCGACCTCGGGCTCAACAGCGCAACGCTGCTGTGGATAACTCACAGTCATGTCGCGCGGAGCTTGCTCACATGTACACGCTTTCAAAGGGCTTACTTGAATGATTTCAAGTGAATTTACAGCCTTGAGCACTAATGCTACTGTACCAACGCGAGAGACGGGAGGGTAGCGGCACAGAACACCGTTAACAGTTCTTGCAATCGCCGTACGAAAGTCGCGACCGCTTCCACGTTCACCTCCACTGCGCTTGTTTATTGTCCTTGAACTACCTCAGACCAATGCGCTCAAAACGGGACATTATTTATGACCCCCTCGTTTAAAGGGACCACACCGTGACGGGAGCCCTGTCAAAATAAAGAAGTCTAGTCAGGCAGTTTGTGTCCATGAAAGCGGAACCAATAAGCACGAGGACCTGATCAAAATTTTGAAATGAGATCTTCCTACCTAAATTGTGGCGATGCTCCAACTTTCAAGCCGACGACTAAGGCTTCAGTAATCAGGTATGTTTGTACCCAGGCGTAAAGGGCACGTGCACAGGACAACAACCAAACCATGAATAAGTTTGGCACGACTGGAGGAGTGGGCCGCACATTGCTTTTGAAGCAAACCATGGTGTCGCACTGCTGAGAGCTGGCAAAACACTCGCAAATAGGGGCGCTATTGGAGCCGCAACTATTGCAAACAAACGCCTTTCGGCAGCTGTGTGTTCTGCATTGCCTTATAGCACGGGGACGCGGGTTCGATTCCTGGCCGCGGTGGCCGCTTTTCTGGTGCAGGCGAAAAGCAAAAACGCACGCGTGTGTACGAGATTTCGGAACACGTTGAAGATCCCCAGGTGGTCAAAATTAATCCGGAGCCCTCCGCAACGGCGCGCCTCATCGCCTGCGTTGCTTCAGCGCGTTAAACCCGACAATCAATCAATCAATCAATCAATGCATTGTCTAAAAATATCTAGTGTAATGGTATATCCCAGCTGCCCACTACCAGAGCTTGGAGGTAGAAAGCTCAGTAACATATAGCCCGCTTCTTACGCTCACATTGGCTGGTGCCGGACACGGAAATTCATCACCCACAATTTTTTTTGTGCCTTTATTTTGATTTGGTGGAGTCCCGGGGCCCCATTGCAACACACGGACAGACGGTCGACAATTTGGCCCGCATTCCCGCGACATGCCTGCCAGGTCGGCTTGCAAGCTGCAATGCTACTCACTGCGCGCTGGGTATGGAGGGTGGAAGGAGAACGCCAAGCAGACTCGCTGTTTCATGTTTCATACGCGAACGCTTTGTATTTATTGTTAGCTCCAGGATTTCGCAGCATCAGCTTGCGGCGCAGCATCAGCTTGCGGCTTCTGCTTCTGGATGCTATTCCCCGCCTACTGGCCTGGCCACAGTGCGCCTGCCATTGAGACGCCGGTCTGCCATTGGCGCCACGGAGTGTTGTAAAGAGAAAGCTATGCCTCAAAAAGCCTTCCGAACTGCTTCCGAAGCACGAAGAGCCGACCTAGCGGAGTCACCGGCCATGCGCGCTTGCGCTATAGTGCCTAAAATATACTCTAGGCACTATACTTGCGCGACTCGCAGTTCATTTTCAAACGCGCTGAGGCAGGCTGCGCGGATTCAGTTCCTTTAGATGCCGGGTATGCGCTCTCGTTTTCGTCGCCGCTGCTCCCTTTGAGATATACCAACGCAGTCGTCGCCACAGACTACTTAAGTAGCCAGAAGGCTCCAGCGATGGTAACACCGTCGTCTTAAAATCACCATTCCATTCTCATTCCATTCCGGGCAAAAGGAGCCTAATTCCATTCCCATTCCATTCCTCGAAGCGTTGTCCTCATTCCATTCCCATTCAATTCCGGCATCTCGAAAAGGTGGAATGAATCCGGAGTCATTCCAATTCCGGAATGGTAACTCCGCAACACTGGTACACAGTATACACCCAAAGCCATCTGAAGGAAATGTCCCCCTGCCTGAAGCCCGAGGGTTTGATTGTAGTGCAAAGCCGTGGATGTAACAAAAGGGAGAGCACAATACGTATACTGGCGGAGAAAAAAAGCAGCCAATAGGATACACTGCAGAACGACTCCTCCTTGCTAATGTCAAGAATCAATTTACCGACGTCTGCCGCTCAGAGCAGCGCTAAAATAGGGAGGGGTAGATGCATTAGAACTTATGACAAGGTGACCCAAGACATCACCCCGATACGAAGGGATTCCATTAACACTCCCTAAATGAATGAATGAATGAATGAATGAATGAATGAATGAATGAATGAATGAATGAATGAATCAATCGATAAATCAATGAGTCAATCAATCAATGAGGCACTCCCACGGCCACTGGGCAGGATCCCTCAACTGGCAAACACCGTTCCCTCGGGCCTCGGCACAGCAAGCCTTGTGACGGCGTGTACACCGCATATGCGACGTCGTCAACCCACAAGGTCACTTCGCCGCGTGGCAGCACAGGTCGTCGTGACCAGCCCGGCGTGGTGGGACGAACGGGCGGGGAAGAACGTCGGACGCCGGGAGGCCAGGTCGGGCCGACGGGTCACCGCGGAGCAGCAGCGCTCGGCCGTCGCTTCCGCGACAGCCCTGCTGCCGCCGTCACCCCGTGCTCTGGCCGCCGCGGCATACCGAAAAAAGGTCGGCGGCAGGTGACGACGTGCACACTATTCGGCCGCTGCGGAAACCCCGCCCGCCGCCGCAATTGTTCGCGAATGCTACCCGACCGACGACATCCTCGTGACATGGCAGGCGAAGCGTGCGACAAGTTTACGTCGCTGCACGACACGAGACGACACAACACGAGACACACACACACAGACATGCACGCGCACTAGGCTATATGAAACGGTACCCCCCCCCCCCCCTTCGTGCGGAAAAGAAACGAGGCCAGCGCAGCTGCCGGCAGATAACAAGCCGCGTATCAAGAAATGTCAAGTCTTGTGGACATGGCGAACAGCTGGGATTTTAAAAGGCAGCGGAATCGGCAAAACAGCATTCCCCGAAGCCAGCGGGCATCGCAGCCTACGAGCGTGCTTCAGAATCCAAAGTTTAGCCCGTTCTGTATATAAAACTATTCCCACGAAAACGGCACCTTGCCCGCGACCGACGCACTTGCTCCGTCAACGGATGACTCGAAATGACACAGCCAGGCATGCGCACGGGTACGAGACTACGCGTGCGAGCAAGCTGCACTGTAAGGGAGGGGGGGCGTGTTCGACACAATAAGGCTTTCAGCAGCAGTTTTGCGATATCTCAAGCGTCTGTCCTCGCGAACTTGCCCGCAAGAAGGTCAAAGAGCAAGCGCCTCCAGTATTCATATTATATCATGTTAATATACAACACATAAAATATCTCAATTCAATAATTTGTTAAACATTATATAATAATATATGAACATATATTATCCTCTACTATACAGTTGTTAGAGTAAATATGTCCCCCCCTATCTCTACGCATTTTCAACCCCGTGCTGAAAATGATCAAAAACGAGGAGTGCAGCACAATGCCAAAAGCACGAGCAGAAATTCGGATCCATATCGTAAGGCAATTGTAAGAACAAAAAAAGAAGGCGCAGTTTGCACTCGTGGTGCGAGGCTGGAGAAAGAGCAGAGCCCCTCTCCCTTCGTCAGAGACGCGGCTGTTGCACCACACGTGGATTTCCCAACATGCCGCTGAAAGTTCTCCATGACTGGCAGGCCCGGATATTTGCGTCCGCAGGCTTTCACATCTCTCCCAAAGTGGACCGCGTAGCACGCACTAGAACCCGCGGCCAAGTACAAAGCAAACGCCCGCGCTACGAACCCAAAGGAAATGATTCTGTGCGCCCCGAATGCGATGATAGCGCAATCGGATAGACGCCGGTTTCATGACGCCAGGGACCCAGGTTCGATTCCGACCACGAGAAGCGTCTGTTTTAAGTGCAGAGCACTTTAGGGGCGCACCTTGTCGTCGTAGCTCGCTCGCTGAACCGAAGTAGAGCCACACGGCGTTCCGCCGTAGCGGCTGTCTCGTGGCGTAACAGAGAGGCTTCGAAAGACAAGCGGTTTACATAGTCATAAGCGTTCGAAACTCGTGAACCACTGGCGCTTGTCATACATCTATCTCCCCGTTGTTTAGCGCAAAGAAAACTGCACGTACGTTTGAGGCGAAATATACGTAATTAACCACCAGCGCCCGCGTTCGTTTAGTTAGGAACGCTCGTTGGGTTGGTTTTTACAATAGTAAGCGAAAAAAAAAAAAAAAAGTGGCAGTGCAGCGCCGGCACGTGCGGGAGGAAAAGCAAGCGCAAAAAGGACTGAACTGCCGCAGGCGCAGTTTCAGGCAGGGGGCGCGCGAGCATTGCGAAGGCGGGAAATTCGAATTGCATTTGGGGGGTATGAACGGATAACGGCGCTAAAGCCCAGTATGGCGAATCACTGCTCTGCACTTCCGACAGCTCTCGCATTGCGTGGAACGGCTTTAATTATTTTTTTTTCTTTCCAATCGGCTATACATGTTATTGTTCCACGCCGCTGCTAACGCCGTATCCCTCGGGCCTTTGGATGGCCCAGTGGTTAGATTGCCGGTTGGTTACACGGCGTAAAGGTCCCGGGAACCTCCATAACCACATTTTGTTCTTGAGGCTTACAGGTTTTCTGTCTACGACGGACCGACAGAGCTCCCCCTAAACAGCGCGCTCGACAGGAGGGCGCATACGGAAACTCGAACACGTGGAGCAAGCTTAATTGACACGCCATGCTTTCATAAGCCAGCACGCCATATGACTCCTGAAACTGCACCACTGAGAGGTTTACCAATTTAAATGAAAAACTGAGCCAACACACGCACAAACCCTGCATGCAGTGTGGGACAGCCGCCCGGCATTAATTTAGCCCGCGCGCGTCGACCTCGTTTCGCACGGGCTGCGCGGAGTGTATACGAGAATGGGCACACTGGCACTGCGTTGCCATCGAGCTGCCGCAGCTGCGAGCGACAATCGAACCCCCGACCCCGAAACAGAGGCACACTGACGGCGCTCATCACCTCCTTTCTTTCTTGGGCGCAAAACTTTACTGTCGACGATGGACGGCGCCCATCACCGCGTTCGACCACACTTCGAGAAGCCAAACTTTTCGCGCGTAATGTATAGTTCTGGTCCCTTTAACTTGGGACATTTGACTGGAGGCATTCCAATGTAGGGCATTTCGATGTAAAAGATTTGATTGATTGATTGTAGGGTTTAACGCGCCGACGCAACGCAGGCGATGAGGCGCGCCGTAGTGGAGGGCTCCGGATTAATTTTGACCACCTGGGGATCTTTAACGTGCGCCGAAATCTCGTGCACACGGGCGTTTTTGCTTTTCGCCTCCATCAGAAAAGCGGCCGCCGCGGCCGGGAATCGAACCCGCGACCTCGTGCTCAGCAGCGCAATGTAAAAGATTTCGGTGTCAGACATTTCGACGTCAGGCATATATATTGCGGTGTTTGGCAGTCGGTGCGAGGCCATTCCGCTGGGCAGTCTTCACTGTCGCCTTTTTTTTTTTTAGCATTCTCACAGAGTATCCGGTGCTTATTTTAATACCCGCATTTGCAGACATTTTAGTCAATCGTACTTTGTTGCTTCCGTGATGCGGTAAACATACACCGCCATTACATTTATTACATTCATTCCGTCAACGCTACGTGACCAGCGACTCTTCCGTACCCCCGGCAAGTCCTTGCGCGCGAGCAGATCTGAAGCCTTCGAGATACGTTATCCGTAGGAAAAGGCCAAGACATTGCAGAAAAAAGAAGGGAGGAAGGGGTTACAGAAACGAACATTTCTTATCCCTTCTTTGTGCCACCCCTAGCAGGGCGGCGAGGCAGCCATCTCCAAAGGAGAATTTGTTCGTTCTTCCACCAAGCTATTGTGTGGCACCGGCGCCAAGCTCTGCTGGCAATGAAACTTCAGGGCAACAAGAAGGCGCAAGCACCGAACGCTCCGTGACAAACCGAATAAAGTGGCGGTATCTAACAGCCTCACGCCGGATCGTCCGGTTCGTCCCTGCCCCGAAATGTCCGGGATCCACCACGGAGGTATCGTCGTAGTCGAATTTTCCGGGTTCGCCGTCGGGTTCGCGACCAACCATCGAGCCATTTTAAATTTTCCTCTCGACCGCGAGGACCGCGCTAGGATCGGACGAGGCTGGCTCGAACACACCCCCGCGTTCGGAGTTTCTCACCCGAGTCTCCTCCTCCTCCTCCTCCTCCTCCCCCCTCCCCCCGGGGGCAATGGACCCACGCGGGTATGCATACGGGCAAGCGAGCCGCCGCCGCCGACCGCAACCGCACACTCATCGGCCGCTCATTTTGCACGCTGTGCGGTCAAGCCTGCAGCGGTCGTGTGCGCGGGCGAGCAGATGGGGCCGCAGCTGCGTCGTGTCTCGCGCGGCAGCTGCCTTCCCAGTCGGCTATCCTGGGCGTGGGTATGGACTGCGCTCCCACCGCCGGGCCCAGCCGCCGCAGGGAAACTAGACACCCCGGTCGCTGGATCGAGCTACGCGCACGTAAACACGTAAACAGCACGCCACCGCCTCCCGGCCGACACCTTCGCCGCGAAGCAGAAACGCGCCCCAACGCCGCCGCCCCGATGCAGCAGAGAAAGCGTACCACTGTTTACCACGAAGTTCCAGCCTCGACTCCCAGCTAAGAAGAACGGGGTCCGAGCTGTTTATCGAACGCTGCTTCATCGAAGTCGTTTTATAGACACTGCGTATTATTGCAAGCGCTGCTTAACACACACACACACACACGCACGCACGCACGCACACGCACACGCACACACACACAAAGATCAAAACTCACACAGAGCGCGAAAAAAAATAAGGTTAGTAGAGACAAAGAAAAACGAGAAAGACGTAGAAAATAGAAATAGGAAATAAGGGAGTCCTCTCCCCGAAACGTCAGTAAACTTATTTCTATTTTCTAAGTCTTTCTCGTTTGTCTCTGTCTCTACTAACATATTATATATATATATATATATATATATATATATATATATATAACGGGGAGCCATTCCACTGTGAAGGTGAATTATCAGCGAAGCTTAGCTGAAACAGAATTTTTAAAAAAGCGTACGAACTGTTGACGGAAGTGGTGCCGGGACTACAGCCGTTCCTCGACGTCATTCTTTTTCGCTAGACGGTCTGGAATCGGGGACAGACGCATCCACCCGTGGTGGAGAATCGAGGCACGCCACCTTTAGGCACACAACCTTTACATGCGCCGCACACTTAAAAGTACCTGACTACGACGTCCGGCAGCACGGACTGCGGAGTGACGCCTTTGTCGATTTAACATAGACGGGCTTTACACAGCAGCAGTGGGACGCCGAGAGGCCACTGCACTGCATCCGACACATTGTGCAATGTACCACTGGCTCTGTTACGGAAGGGAGAACGGTTACAGCCTTGCTTACAGGAAAGCCACCACGCGCCGCACGCGTGTTGCACCAGCCAGGATTCTCAACTTTCCTAGAGGATCGCTCAGACTTCGTTCGACCACGCAGGTCAGCAGCCTACCACCCTCGGTTCATAGCACGCGCGGAGGCGACGGCTGCGCGAGCTTCCCTGCAGAGCTACAAACAACGGAGCAAAGCACTCTCCACAGGAAGAGTGAGTTGAACAAAAAAAAAAAAAAAGGCGTGCACGCTGTGGAATAACACAGACAACACCCATGGATTCACTGTACCACAGAATAGAAGGAGAGCACGCTTAACATAGAAGCCAAACGTAGCTCCCAATAGCACAATTCATGCATAACGCGGAGGTCAGCTTGGACACGATCGCGGGCCAGTTATCTGTTATACATTTATTCTTCCCTGGACGGTGTTATTTGCGTTTCCAGCCACATGTTTAGTATCACTTGGCAGAGGGTGTTGTGCCACTTTCTCTCACCCTCTATTTAGACCACCTCAATGACTAGACTCAATAAAAGCTTCGGTTCCTGCACGGGTGTTAGACAACTGCATAGGTCAAGTGCTCCAAGAGCCTTAAAAAAAAAAAAAAAAACACACGCCTGTAGGTGCTTGTACAAAGCACCTACAAAGCACACAGCACAAAGGCTCGTACAAAGCGTTTCAAAGGTTCTAGTCACATCGGAGATGTTTACCATTTTTTCGCCTAATTCAAGACCAACTAATGAACCCGATAGGTAAGGTGCCAAGCGCAACATGATACTGTCTGCCGTCGAAAATTGGGCTTCGCGAGTTGCCCCACGTGTCTCACAAGTCATGGTTTAAGAATACCACGCGTGTGTACCTGAACCGGGCTATATCTCCACGGCCCAGAAGACATCGTGACGATTCTGCTCGCGGACCATTTGAAGAAATTAGGAATCCGACACACGGCACGCGCCGAAACAAACCGCGGAGGAGAAGAAGCCTCGCACCTTGACCGAGGCTCCGTAGTTGCGCTCAGGGGCGCACGGCGACCGGGGAGGGCGGCCGGCGTTTTTCCTCCTGGCCTAGAAACCCCCCGCGCGCCCTGCATACGAATGTGTGAAAAAGGGCGAATCGTTCGCTGCCACGCGTTTGCTCCGAAACGGCCGCGCTGAGATAAAGGGAAAGTGAAGCGGCTGATCGGCGGCGCGCGTTACTATTTAGCGACGACGCCCCCGAGCCACGTTTTCTCGCATGCACAGTGCAGGGCAAGGCGGTCTGGGAAGGTCACCAACTATGCCGCTATAAATGGTGAACCAAATGGATACGATCATATATAGTACAAGGTTTCTCATCGCAAAACCAAAGGGGTTTTTCTTAAGGCGTCGCGTTGCTGGATGTCAACGCGTCAAATGAACATGTGCTGCACTTGCTGACCTTTTTTTAAACTTAGCAAATATTCCGCAAATGTCCAGAGCATAGGATAGGGTGTTAATGATGTCTGTTTTGTACACGTGCGTGAGCATCGCTACCAGTGGGCCACGCAAGAATACTATCCCGTTTCAGAACTTATCAGAAATATCTCGTTTTCATTACATTTCATCATTGCCCCATGGCAAGCGCCTGTTATTGGGTGCGAAATTCAGTTACCACACAGAAAAAAAAAAAGAACGCATATCTGCTCACGTCGTTGCAAATGTCGCGGAAAAAACGAGTCTTCTGCCGCCAAACTGCCTCTCCTGCAGTGTCTCATCCGCCCACATCTCATGCCGTTCCCCTCCCGTCTCGGTCCCCCCATTGAATATTTGCCGAATTCAATTTTCCCGCGTTCGCACTGCTAGCGCCACCTGGTAGGACTGTTGGGACTTGGCGCTCGAGCCAACATTTTCCGTATTTTCTGGTTAAAACATTGCTTTAAACGGGTTGATTTTTTCTCGCAAAAATTGAGCACCACTGCAAGTACCAGTTTTGTACTGATGTTTTTCCTTAAATGCGCCTAATGTTTTCTTTTGACAAATATGGCAATGTTGAAAAATATTAAGCATATTTTCGATTTATTAGTTTGAATCGATTTATTAGTTTGAAAATACTTTTGTGTACAAAGACGTCTCGTTCAAGGATTCTTCCCGCTTTGGCCAGGACGCTAAACCGAGGGTCAGACACACCGAAAGACCAAAACTTTCGCGCTTGAGTAAGCCAAGAAGGACAATAGTCCTTAAAGCCAGTCGTTCAAAGAGAAAGCACGCACGCTGTTCGTGCACTCACAGGAGATTAAAAGGTACAGCAAGGCTCCCCCTTGACGAAGGTCCCATCAGCTGACACAAGTCAACCATTTATCGTTTACAGCAGTTTCCATCGCAGTATTTACTCGCCCCGTGTCTCGCCACCCGAATGAGAAAAAGAGGACAAAACCGGGGATGCGGCCCGAGAAGTCCACATCTCCAACACGCGAAACACAGCGCTTTGTTATCCCAGTTGCATACGATGGCAGGCCCGGGTAGAAGCGGGAGAAGCCAGGCAGTAATCTGCGTTTCGCATGCACGCTACGTAGACAAGGAACCTTCCACACGAGCGTTTAAGTGTTTTACCTGGCACGGCTCGGCAACACACTATCTACACTAGGCGACACGCGTCGCCAGAACCTCTCGCACGAGGTGGAATAACAATGCACCCCCTCAGAGCGACTTCACAGCACTCGGGAGGTAGAAAAACAAAAACACAGGAGCCTCACAGCAACCCGCGCAAGGCGCGGAGGAAGAAAGAAGAGATGTGTAAGGGAGTAGTGTCACCTCGAGGTCGCTGCCAAGTTTCGCGATACACCCGCGCCTGGAGAGACGCGTCTGCTGATCCACGGCGCCCCGCAGTTGGCGACGACGCCTGGCCCACCAAGGCCCTTTTCAAAACACAAAGGCATGCGCGCCCCCTCCCTCGCCTCTCTCTCTCATACACAGGCACACACCGTCCGTCCGCCGACACTTACGGCGTGCAGGTCAAACCCATCGCTCGGACTCCCTATCCAACGCACACCAGATTCGGTCTCTGCTCTCTAACGTTTACACCCGATTCTGCTCCCCTACTTTCAATTTCACGTTCGTTCATTGCCCACAAGTTCAAAAAGCCATCTTGCGTGATCCCGCGTAGTCATTGAACCCTTAAAATGGGAGAGAGAGAGAGAGAGAGAATAGAAGGAATAAAGAATCCTAAAAACTCTGAACCCAACCCCTGCGCATAATCGGTTTCCCATAACGCCTTGGCCAACCGAAACGGCTGCTCCAGGATGCCATAGGATTTGGGGCCTTGACTAAACTGTAGCAACCGTAGCTCCAGTGCGTCTCATAGGCCTACGCTGCTGACACTTTGTTGGCAACGCTAATATTTAGGAGGCTATAAGCAACAATGTGCCCCGTTTGACTTACAAGGCGAAATGGATTACGCGCACAAAGGCAAAAAAAAAAGTAAACTCGGACCGGACAGATTGGGCCCCGATTAAAAACAACAACAACAACAACAAAAAACCTACAAGCATACAGCCTCTCTCCACCCCATGAGCATTCAGGCGCCGTCCTGTGTTGTGACGGAATTTATCGCTACTGTTGGTCTTTCAGCCCATCATACCAGCTGGGCCTGCAGTTATCCACACTCTTACAGATGACCTCGCTGGCGATTTTACTAACGACCTGCAACATAGCTGGAAAACGCGAAGCAGGCGGCCTGTGAGCACGCAGTTTGGAAACACTGTAGAAAACGCGCGCGGCCCCGAATCCTTTTCGCAACGAACGATTTTAAATTCATGCTGCTCACACATTCTCGAATGAGAAGCGTACTCGAGCTAAAGACTGAGTCTTGTAGTCAGGCAAATAAACAAACAAACAAAATAATCAACCAACTCACGTGTTCAGTTGATGTGCGGCCGACAGAAGTCAAGAGGTTTTCCGGAGGCTACAGCACGCCACGACGACGGGAGAAAAAACTGAAAATAAAGAAGCGAAGCCGTAAATAAATGAATTTACGGGCGATGGTTGCGTTCTGGTGTGGTGGGTTTCACGCCAGAACTGCTATTCCGTTCGTGAGACAGAACTGTTATCAACTAGCGCGGGATTCTGAGTCGTGTCCGTTTCGAAAAAAGTCCCCTCCGCGTCCATTTCAAGTTAACTGTTACAGGGACCTGACATGCGCAGAAACCAATGGCCTGTCTTGCGTGTTTAGCGTGGCATCTGTGTTGCCTTCAGCCTATCAGGGCTAGTTCGACGGGGGCGCTCTGAAGCGGACAAAACTCGGAATTCCGTTTCTGAGTTAACTTCACCCACCCTCCCACCAGCCCGTTCTGTACTCCCTCCCGTTCATATTCGCCGGAACTTCACACAGACAACACCACCAGGGTTGTTGTCTGACACACTTTCGAAACAAAATGACATCGGCGCCGACCTTAGTTCACAGCACGACGTCATCGCGATGCGGCGGCACTGGCATCCCCAGCGAATGCAGTTAAAAGGGGCAAATGACGGGCACGCTAAAAAACGAGCGCGTCCGCCGCAACAAACTCAACAAAACAAAGCTAACAACAAGAACGACCCTGTACGCCATAGCACACGACCGCTTGAAATGCAATGTAGCCACGACTGTGGCAATACACGTGGCTTCAGTTAACAGTGCGGGCTTGAGCATGCTCGAGACTCGCAGCCAGATCAGTGAACGGTCCCATACTTCGCCACTACCACATTCACGCTAACACACATCCTTTGTAAGCCGGAGCCACCTGGACCAGGCTTATGCAGACCAACTTCCTTAACTCTGTCTACCGCAGAAAAACCGCAATATTGCGCTATGGTGACAATTCTTTCGTTCTAAATTCGTCCCACCATTCAACGACATCGTTCGGTTCTCGCTGTGGAGTGCCGGCCCTTGTAAACGAATTGACCCGCAACCAGGGGCGTCGGAACAGGGGGTACAGGGGGAGCGCCGGCTCCCCCTATTGTACAAATGGGGGAGCACGGCTCCCCCAGTCAAGGGGCACCTGAAGACTTCTGTTGAGCCTCAGACGGCTCCTGCAAAGTCAGGTTTATTTGTTGAAGGCAAAACGGCCAAAGATTAGACGATATTTATCGCCCTTATGAGTGGCCTCAAATCTGAAAAAAGTAGTGAGTTCGGCGTTTCCTGTTTTCGGAAGATTTGTAGTTGAAAGGCCTTCATATGGATCATTTGAAAAGCTACTCTCCCCGCCCAAATATTCGATGCCTGCGCTATCAATCAAAGGTTCGGTGGTATATTGGCTTTGCCTTTTGTACTCGGCTCATACAATCATGATACTAGCCAGCTCCACTGGACAGTATGAACAATATTTTTTTACGCTAACCAGTTCAGATTTGTTAGAAAACCATGGCTCCCTAAGCGGCTTGCCCAATAGCATAAAAACTCACAGTTTAACAGCAGAGATATCAGCAGTGCGACTATATATTACGAAATATGAATGCATCCGTTTCATACCACTGAAATGTTCCAAATATAATGGTGAACCAGACAATCAGAAATGCTCAGAACAAAATTAAAATAAATTATCGGTTGTGCGTGCACGTACTCTGATAATTAAATGCAGATGGTTCAATCTACATGTACATATTAACGCATAGCATAACTTCTTTCTTCAACTGACCTGTATATTTAACTCGCTTTGTCAATATTATTCGTTAAGCCTTCATTTTCTAGCATGAATGTGCAGGTCTCGTGGTATGTTCACGGTTAGGACGCATGCATATAAATTTGCTGTGAGTATGTGTTTCTTTTGCAAATTTTAATTTTTTTATTTATTTATAAGTACACGGCTCTTTTGCATTGATAAATAAAAAGGTACGGAATCGTGGGTGCTACTATTGCCTCGTGTAGAGGGCACAGTCATCGTTACTCAGTGAATTTTTGACCGGGTTTGATTTGGTTTTATGTTGATGGGCGATTATTTATGCATAGTAGTCATTGTAGCAGCACTGTACGGACCCTGCAGAAGTACTAAAAGAAAAAAAAATTACGAGGTATTTAAAAACAACCATAATGTTAATATAATTGATAATGATGCTGTTTAAGGTAGCATAATTTTGGCTCCCCCAGGGAAAAAATAGTTCCTGCGCCACTGCCCACAACGTAGGTAACGTAGGTAACATTCCGGGAAAGTCCGGGTACCCGGTCTCTGCGACACAACATGAATCCATTGCTTTTATTTACCACTGCTAAATCGACCATCAGCTTTATGTGCCGTTAACAAGTTGCTTTGTTAGACATGCGAAAGAGGGTAACTCGGTGATGACGTGTCCAGTCTACTACGCGACCGAGTTTTCTGTTTGTTTGCTCGATTATTTGAACGGTGGACAAAACCACGCGCGTGCAAAAATCTGATTTCCTTATGCCGCCGCGGCAGCCGCCCACAGCGAGTCTGTGCTAAACCGTGCCCAGATCACCGCAAATTCAGCAGCCGACCTTCGGAAGCAACAACCGAGGGCCGCCGCGCCAAAAAAGACGAGGCGTCACGTAACCGGCCATAACGCGGAACCATCTCCTTCCACGTACAGGCACGGTCGTGGGTTTGTACGCCCTGAATAACAAATCTTAACCAGCTAAACAATAAACCTCTCCTGCTCCCTCTCCTCCAAGCCGAGTTCATCGCATGCTCTCCCCGCTCACAGCGGCGCACCGAGCCCCGGTCGCCAGGCGGGGAAGCATCGCGGGGGATTCGGAGGACGGAATGCCGGCCGGCGCTGCAGTGCTGCAGAGGCAGCGCCGAGCCCCGGCGGCGGCGGCGCTAAACGCGGCGGCGCAGCGCCGAAGACGTCAGCAGCAGCATCCGAGGCCGTCGGCGGCCGGGAAGGGCGTCCCTCGCCCTCGGCAGGCTTCACCTTGGACGCGCGCAGCCTTGATCTCCAGCGAGGCCGCAAGGTCGCTGCGACCGCGTCATCGCCGACGCCGGAAGGACACGCGCGTCCCCTCCTCCTCCTCCCCCCTCGCAGCCGCCGCCTGTCGAAGAACGGCCCGCTATCGCCGAGCCGATTGATTTCTCGCTACCTGGAAACAGGCATTCCCCCCCTCTGTGCAGAGACGCAGTAAGCCTCGCCCGCTACGCCTTTTTTATCGCGTATATATGAGCAGTATGGGATCAGTAGTTGCTTCGCTGGTCCTTCGAAATAGAGCGCGGCCAAGGGCAAACGAAGGTACACATGCAGTCGACTAGCACTGCTGGGCCATATGGCGCAACTGTGAGTCATGTATCGCGCATGGTATATGCGTCGTAACGGCGGCTCTAATTATTTGCGACAGAGATATATTGTTCGTCCGCACAACTGAAAGTACACGGCATATGTCTAAAACACAACACGAGATAAATACACTATTTGATCACGGCCATTGTCCAGCTATTATGCACTGACAATGGAAACAAGAAAGACAATCAAATCAGGGGCATAACGAAATAGCACCCCGGGGACTTGGCGTGACGAAATTTCGGGTTATTCTCGTTACTAAGGCAGCGGCCCACTTGGCGTGACGAAATTTCGGGTTATTCTCGTTACTAAGGCAGCGGCCCATTCCGCAAAGTCTGCAGCCACCAAAAGTCCCCTGGTGCCAATACGTGATGTTACGGGCGGTGAATCCTAGGCGCGTACGCCTAGGCGCGTACGGTGAAGCGTGCGCGTACGCGCTAAAAAAGCCCTTGCTGAATGGTTTTCAACGTGTGGCCTTGCTACTAGAAATCTGTTGCCCCCCCTCCCCTTCAAAAAAATCGAAATACAATAAATCTAAATCCGCGAAAAAGAAAACAGAAACATCCGCTAACGCAGAAAAAAGTTATCACCCAAAAACACTACGGACATTTTGTCTCTGTGACGTCGCCAAGAAGCAAGCATTTCACGGTTGGCCGCCTGAAGCCGGCCACATTTTTTTTTTTTTTTTTGACCGGCGATGCCTTTATCCACGCCAATTTGCCGTGGCGGAGTTGCTACGGTTACATTCGCAGTCCGCAGGTTGCAAATGGCGCCGCAGCGCTTGGCGGGTACTTTAACCGTGCTGAACCGCGTACTCCCCCCTCCATTTCAGTGGCGAAAGTTCCCGATGCTCATCTCTGGGCCACATGCGTAGTTCCGCAAAGATCTGCCGTTAGCAGGTCATGACCGCGGACGTACACCTACGACGCCATCGAGGCCGGCCGCGCCAAGGGCACGTTCAAGGCAGTTTCCCTTCCAAGGGCAGCAC
>NW_027526361.1:57777758-57907758 GCF_048455015.1 Haemaphysalis longicornis | reverse complement strand
CTGCGCACGATGAGACACTGTCAACAGGAGACAACTGAGACGCAGCTCTACAATTGGAAAACCCTGAATGCCGTGGCCACGTAACGTCTGAAGGTGCCACGAACACAAAATAAAAGTTTGGTTCGACAAAACGACTGCTTTGGCTCGGTAACAATGATTACAACGGCAAACTTAAAATAATGGAGATTTAAGTGTCAGCTGTCCTCTCGTCTCTTCGTCCTCGTCTTTTGCGCAAAAACGGTCGACCACGAAGCACTTAGCCACTCGACACCGCCGAAGCTGCCGCCCGAAGACACGCAGAAAACCGCAATTAACGGCCACGGCTGCGCCGAGAAGCTCCGATCTCTTCAAGAGCAAGAACGCGCCCCTGACTCGGGTGTGTTATATGCCCGAGAACATGCGGCGACGCCAGAGGCAACGCGAGTGTTTATATGCGGGTACGTGACAGTTCATCGAACTCCATTTCATCAAACGCCGTTTTATCGAAGGCATGTCCGTTTCATCGGAACCGTTTCATCGAATGCTGTTCGGGAGGCGCGGTCGCGATTAGTATTGCTTCTAGAAAAGTTCAAGCTCTTTCGTCATAAAGTGCATGAAGCTTGAAGGCTTTGTAATTTAGGGTCGCGTAAGAAAACCTCGTACTTTCCAAGCACGAGTCTTTGTGACTGATAATAGGCAACATGTAATGAGCTGAAGTTGCTCCGGGTGATGGTGCGTTTTGTGTTGTGATTATTGAAGTTTGTTATTATTGCCTCTCTTTAGGTTTTCTGGAACTGTGTTTATACAAAGTAATTGATCGTATAAATAATCAGAAGGCACACATTACAGGACACACTAAAAATTTATCGACCCACTGCTAGAAACTAAAAAAAGCGTATATTGCAAGGAAGATACGAGCTGTAAATGATGTACAATGACATAAAAATGTACGAAAACGCAGTAACTCTTTTTATTGATCGTCATTTGCCCTCAAAAAATCATTCGCTGCCATGTTTATCCGGTAGTTCGAGATGCGCTCTAGGGCCTCTTTTTGGCTATCACCGCCTTCCTCTGCTGAAGCGGCTGCTGGATACGCAAAAGTGCTTTCAGCTGGTCGTCCGTAGCTTTTTGTTCCTGTTGCAGGCGGCGGTAGAACCGCCCAACGCCGGAATGTCAGATTCCAACAACTTTCGAAAACCTGCGGTGCCAACGTATTTCCTCCTGGTAACCACTGTTCCGCTAAGGGCTGAACGAACCAGAAGGCAGGCCCAACCGAGGTGGCGCGCAGATCGCCAGTCCACCAGGCAGCTCGGCCAGCCCCGTGGCTTTGCCACGACGTAATTTTATCCGAGCCAGCATACCAGCTCGGAGACAGCTGGCGGAAACTCCTTCAGCTCGTCAAACGCCTGCTAGCCAGCAAGATTTCAGCAATACGCGCAGTAAGTGTAGTCTATTGACATTCAGTCGAATTCAATGGTATGGCAGGGCGGACAAGCCGCAGGTTTGTCTGACGGAGGCCGAAAAATCGGCGTCCCTTGCTGAGGCTGAGACACTTACGTAGGTTCCAGTATATAGCGAACTCATAAAAACTTAGCTACATGTCAAAGTGTTTGGTCGAATGCTTCAACAAAATAAATAAACGATTTATTACGTATTAAAATGGCCATACCAAAACGATCAGCATGAAGATAAAAGCGCGCAAAAAATAGCAATCTCATTTGTTGCTGTCCATGCACCCTCATGGTTCTGCTATATTGTGTACGACCAAATTCGATGAAATGTCCTCGATGAAACGTCCTTCTACCAAACGGCGTTCGATGAAACGGTGTTCGATGAAGCGGCTTCTATGAAGTGGCGTTCGATGTAACAGCGTTCGGTGAACTGTCTGCAACCCTTCATATGCGGGTTTTCACTCTGTCACGTGTACGCGCCTTCGCAGTGAGAGTCACCCCACGTCTGCAGTGCACTGCGTCAGACGTTTTCTCCCCCCGCTCCTCTGTCCCGACCCACGGCAACGTCAGTATTCTCAACAATTATATGTTTTAAATTCTCGAAACCTATAGTTCATCTCACAAGCTAGCTGCAGCACTGTGGAGGCTACATTGTTATCAATAGTGCGCCCACTGAGGGCGCCTAATCCGCCGTGAAGGGGGTCCTGAAAGGACACTCCCTTCTCCCCTCTCGGCAAGTGGCACCGCACGGCCCCGGTAGCCCCGGCGCCTTTTGTCGCTTCCTTCGCGGTGAGTTAGGCGCCCTGAGGGGGACAACAATGTAGCCTCCACAGTGCTGCAGCTAGCTTCTGAGATGAACTATAGTTTCTCCTATTCGATCTTCATCCGAGCCACGGCGTAGCTGCCGTAAGGAACACAGCTCCCCGGCCACTTTGCGGCGATTTTTCTATGACGTCACAGTATCTTGTTTGTACGATCGGCGGCCGCCTACTTAAACCAGCGCAAAACAACATCACTGGGCCATTGCAGTCCTCAAGCGCCGCTCGACCGTATCGCTTCAACGTGCAGTCAACGCACTGATAACTGTTTTGGCGCCGGCCCATATTACGCCACTCCTGTTTACATACGTCACTGTAGGGCAAACTTTGGAAGTTCGATCTCTTGCATTTTTTTCTTTTTTTTACCGATTGAACAAACTTTATTCAAGACAGCAAGCGCGATGTTGGGGCGCCCTTTTCAGTTCAAAACTGTCTTCCGTGGCTGGCACAGAGATAAGCACCAAAAGCTGGGTTGGTTCTTTCAAATTGAGCAAGGTCTTTGTCGTCATGACCGCTCGAAAAGCAGCTCTTCAGAAGCCGCAGTAGCGCGAACCTGTTCATCGCGGAAGGCAACTTTTCCTGTTCCCACATTTAACCCAGCCTCCCCCTTCTTTCCCTTCATCCTTCGTTGCTTATCTGGCAAACCTTTTGCAAAGAGGGCGAGGGAAAGCAACGAAAATACCCGCTCCATTGTTTCCTGGCTACGTTTTTTTTTTCTCCCAACAAATTTACTGTTTACAGCAGAAAACGTGCTAAAAAAAAGAAGGCTTCCATTTCTAGCAATGAAAGGAAGGCCATCCTTGAAAAGAATATTTTGAAAACACACTGCGCCAAACTGTCTCGAACGAAAAATTTAAACCGCGGCATGCATCTATCCACCTGTCCGCACGTACTGTCGTCAGTGTGCGCCCCCAATGAGCGCGGGACATAAGTAATGACGTGTATAACCCAAGGATACCTGCCCTCGACGCTGTTCCAGGCGCCACATTCAACTGGGGCGATTTCCTGTACAATTAAACTTCGCAAGGTTTGTTCCGTGCCGGGCCCAGCGCCAGGCCAGTGTATACGTGTTTTACCGGTAGGTGCCCGCGGCACCACTTTTACAGCCACGGTGGACGCTCAACTAGGTAACCGCCTGTGGCAGGACAGCCGCAAGACTTCCAACCCCCGGGCAATGAAGTGTTGTATAGAAGGTCGGGAAGCCCCGCAACATCGAAAAGGGCCGCTCGCAACAATAAACGCAGCTTCGCAGGCGTGAATCGCTCTCAAGGGTGCGCACTCGGTTGTGGACGCCTGCACCAAAAATAATGCACCCCTGCGTCTAACGACGACGATCTTTCGGTTGTCGTCTATTCGACCATGTCGAAATGGAGCAATCGCATGGACGCCGGCTTCATAACGCGAGGGACCCGCCGCGGCGGCTCAGCGGCTAAGGCGTTGCGCTGTTGAGCACGAGGACGCGGGTTCGACTCCTGGCGGCGGCGGCCGCTTTTCTGATTGAGGCGAAAAGCAAAAACGCCCGTGTGTGCAAGATTTCGGCGCACGTAAAGAACCCCAGGTGGTCAAAATTAATCCGGAGCCCTCCACTACGGCGCGCCTCATCGCCTGCGTTGCGTCGGCGCGTTAAACCCTAAAGTAAAAAACAGTCAAATAACGTGAGGGACCCTGGTTCGATTCCGGCTACAGGAAGCGTCCCCCCACCTTTTTTTTTTCTTTTTTTTTTCAGTTGGACGTTTTCGCCTTACCGACGCCATTTGTGAGAACACTAAAGCTCCGCTGTAATAATGAAACCGGTGGGTGTCCGGCGGTACGCGGATTCGAACCCACTAACTCCCGCACACGAGGCGGGTGCTGTACCTCTGAGTTATCGCTGAAGATAACGAAGCCTGCTTCACCCGGACTTCGTTATCAGGGAAGGGTGCTTCATTAGACGACGCCGCTCGAGCGTTGAACGCAGGCAATCAACGGAAGGACAGCTAAAGGACCCGTTGTGACACAACAGCATGCTACAGGCAACAAGTGACACTCAATGTGTGAGTGCCTCAGGGGGGACTAGCAATGCATAGCACTTGGCCCCTCCTACAGCCGCTCACACAGCTCAATCAGACGGAATCGAACCAAGCCAACCAAGTTCTCCGGCTCTCGCAGACACAAAACATGGGAACATGAATCAACGCGCAAATGACATTTTAATTCACGCGGATGAGATCGCTGCGTTTGCGTCACTCGAGCATACTTAAAAACAGTGACGACCGCACCGAATTACTGAACCAACGAATACTAAAACCAACGAAATTACCAAACCAACACACCATTCAGGACTATAGGCGGAGAGATCTACAGCTTTGCGCTCGCGCCTCGCCCGTTGCTGAATGTGCTGTCAACCGTCAGCCAACAGAGAGAGAGAGAGAGAGAGAGAGAGAGAGAGAGAGAGAGAGAGAGAGAGAGAGAGAGAGAGAGAGAGAGAGAGAGAGAGAGAGATATCATTTTATAAATTTTCTCCCTTCGATGAGTACTGGAAGGACCAACGACCAGCCGGAATCCGACCTCAGGCCGAGCGGACTGCAAAAATAACGGCCGGTACAACACGTCGGCATCCCAGCGGGCCAGCAGTTAGGGACATCGAACCCGATACGTCCCACAACAGTTCGGAAACCTTACAGGTGATGAGACCCTTAAATCCTGGCACACGCACGGACGGGACCGCACGCAGACGTCGCGAGGAGTGTCCGCCCACTCGCATCTGAGCGGCATCGCCATTTCTGCACAGCGCCGCCGCTCTTCGAAAGCGTCAATTCTAGGAAGGTGCGCATAAGGCGCTAATGCGAAACCACCAACACGTGGTTTTTCTTGCTTCTCTTTTTCCTTCCGCTAATGAAGTGCAAAACAATGTGTCGTAGAGGGGCTGACCTTTCCCGGCAATGGGCGTTCGCTCGAAAGGCCCAAGGACTCGGAGGACACACACGCACGACGGACGCTATTTTCGTAGCCCGTCTCAGGCTATGTTATAACACACGAGGTCGCCGCAGCAGCCGCAACGGACCCGACAGATGGACACACTCGCGCCTGCCGATCGCTGCTGGGAAACCGTCCAGGAAAAGACGGTCCGCTTTTTCCTTTCTCTCTCTCTCTCTTTTCTTTCCTCACTGCAGGGGACTCATCACTTTCCTACGGCGTGCCAAGGGCGAGGGCGATCCATGCAAATGGCAGCACGCGCGCATTTCATGCGCCCTGCATCGCCCCGGCCGCTCCGCGGGCTCTGCTAAGAACAATATCGCACCACGCCCGGGAATATCTCTAACACCACACTGGGACGAACACGCCGAATACATACGGCCAAATCAATACGTGATGACACATTAATATGGCCGCAAACTGCGACATAAATTGTAAGCGAGAGAAACGCAGTCCAAGCACGGTGCAAAAAACGATCCACCATCACAGGAGAATTAAATTGAAGCACACATTTTCAAAAACTCGCCGCGGTGGCTCAGTGGCTAAGGCGTTGCGCTGCTGAGCACGAGGACGCGGGTTCGACTCCCGGCCGCGGCGGCCGCTTTTCTGGTGGAGGCGAAAAGCAAAAACGCCCGTGTGCGCGAGATTTCGGCGCACGTTAAAGATCCCCAGGTGGTAAAAATTAATCCGGAGCCCTCCACTACGGCGCGCCTCATCGTCTGCGTTGCGTCGGCGCGTTAAACCCTACAATCGGAATCAGATCACACCTTTTCAAAAGCGTATTCCAAGAAAAACTCGTTCGTGCGGCAAGTCATTGTAAAAGACGAATCGAAATAGTACGGCATTCTGCAAGCGCCGTACGCAACTGGCATAGATAGCGATAACGTTATGGCGTTACAGACACTGAGCGTCATAACCGGCTCGCTCGCTTTGTCATTTAGCTTTGGTTCAGTAAAAAAAAAAAAAATCTAATGACTAGTCTTATCCGGCAATTTAAACTCCCCCCCCCCCCCCCCCCCCCCCGTCAAGCGGAAATAGCACACATGTGACGATTACCCATAATTGACGACCAACGCTTAACGTCTGCACCTTAAAAAACAAAGCACGCCGTTGGGCTATTCTGTCAATTACCGAAACTACACACAAAACGATGTTTGCGCAGGCTCCGCACACACAAAAAGAAAATGAACCGAAGCCCCCAAATCGATCATGTCGCATCTAACTCCGGCACCCCCCTCCCTACCAATCGCACACCTGCATGAGTGTGATGACCATAAAAATTGGCCGTGTATCTGCTCACTTGGCTGCAAATTTCGTCGAAATACGAGTCTTCTGCCGCCACTGCCATGTAAACACCCCTCTCTTATCCCCCGTCTATGTCACAATTTCGCACCTCGCTCTTCGCACATCCCACGATAAACACGGAGGAGGTTTGCTGGCGTCAATTGAATATTCCCGCGTTCCGCTGCTCGCACGCCATCTATCAGAACCTTCCATTACTGGTCAACTTGGAACGCCGTCATGCGGTCCAGACCGGTCACACATTTTTTTGTATTTATGGAACAGAATACTGTTTTCAGCGTGTTTTTATTTTCTATCGCAAATATTAAGCACCCATGTATGTTAAATTAAACGAACAATTAACGCAAGTAGCAATGTATTGATGTCTTGCCTCAAATATGCCTAATGTTTTCTTTTAACCCGAAAAATGTTGACAAGCATGAAGAGTGCTTCCAAATTTAGTGTTTTGGAAAACTTCTCATTATATACATCTCTCGTTCAAGTATTATTTGAACATTTCGCCGGAAGGCTGAATCGCTCGTCCGTGTGTATTCTTTCCGTCCCTTGTGTTTCTGCTGCGCTACATTTGTTCACGCTGAATCGATGGACGGACGGACGGACTAAAATTTTCGGGTTTAAGTAGCCCAAGAAGGACTACTGTCCTTAAAAAGCAGTGGCGAAAGGTGCGCGCGCGGCGAGGGAAGGACGGGTTCAAATGGACAGATACAGCTCGTATCGACAACCCGCGGCTCGAAGCTGGAACGGCCAGGCTGGTCGCCATGGAGACGAGACAGGCTGCGCTGTGCGGCACGCGGAGATGACTCCTGCACTGCAGCACCGATGGATGGAGCGACCTCGGACTCGGTGACTCATTTACGGGGGCCGTCATCAGCCTGTGCTTGTCTGCTGCAGCACGACAGCCCCCCCCCCCCCCCCCCCCCCCTCTCCTGAGATTCCGAGTCACCAGATCCAACGCGTCAGTAGATCCAACGAGTCATTACATCCATTCGTGGATCTACTGACTCGGTGGATCTATTGACGCGTTGGATCTAGTGACTCGGTTGGATCTACTGACCCGTTGGATCTAATGACGCGTTGGATCTAATGACTCGGATGGATGTACCGACCCTTTGGATCTTACGACTCGTTGGATCTAGTGACTCGGTGGGGTGGGAGGGAGAGGAGGGTAGTTAGGGGAGAAACCTTCCCCCGCCGCCTACCATTCCGGCTTTACAAAATGAACAAAAGGGCGCCCCTCTGCTTACTGCTTTGGGGCGCGGCTATGCTTTCTAGCGCTGCACACCTTTATATCCGCTTTGTCGAAAGCTCGTGGTGAGTTCGTGCTGCACACAAATAAGACTTTCAAAGCAAAGGGGCAAAGACGTTTGAGATTGTCCACGATGATATTATGTGCATAGGTTCTCCGAAAACCTTACTTTGGAGATGGGGGGTGAGGGGGGGGGGTGGTGCCTTACTGCTAATTTTAGTTCGCCGTGGCGGTTGCTAGGAAGACCGGTACAGGAAAAAGGTTTATTTTTTTGGTTTTTGTCGGTTGTGTGCCCAATAGAAGTAAATGAAACATCGTAAAAAAGCAACGCAAGGAAGGAAACACGGACCCGGAGCTGTGCCTGGTCTTTTTCTCGGGTTGCTTTTTTTATTGCATCATTGCTTTTATTATGATGTTTAACACGCCGTCGCCGCACAGGTGATGAGGCGCGCCGTAGTGGAGGCCTCTGGATTAGTTTTGACCACCTAGGGATCTTTAGCGTGCGCCGAAATCTCGAACATAAGGGCGTTTTCGCTTTCCGCCTCCATCAGAAAACCGGCCGCTGCAGTCGGGGATCGAACGTGTCCATTTCTTTGCTAAATTATTTATTTACTTATTTTATACTGCAAACCTCACTTCAGGGTACACAGGTAGGAGTATAAAACGAGAAACCAATATACTATAAGACGAAGAACATTAGGATTCGTGCTGCCGGTAATACAATCCTAGCGAATGCTCAAACTCTAACAATCAAACTAGCAACACCGTACTCCGATAGCCTATTCCGCACTTAAGAAAAAAAGATCTTTAAACCCGTCTAGACGAGCCAGATAAGGCCTTATCGGTTCGTTATAACTTAACGGAGCACCTCGTTTGGTGGCCGGTTGTTCATACGCGTCTTCGTTTATTTTAGTTTATCCCCCTAATATATAATTTCAAACTTTTTTTCAGTCTGTTCTTGTGTCAGTTGACTTGCAGCAGTTCCAAATCATATGATTTTAAGATATTTTTGACAGATACTATCCCGACGTATAGTCGCACTGGTATTGTTTATTTTTTTTACTAATCTTATGCTCAGTCAATGCTGATGAGGACTCCGCATGGAAGAGGCATATATTATTTGACAATACTGCAGGCCATAAATTTGGCCCCACCAGGAGAGGGTACAACGCTAAATGCACGACACTATTCACATGAAGGTTGCACATTGACCAGAATGATTAAATGTTTGTCCCGCAAATTTAAAAAGGGAAATGTTTTTCTACCTCGGTGGTGAAATTAGAAAAAAGAAATAATTGTGCAGGGAGTGAATTCCAATCTTCAATTGTTTGAGGGAAGAAATTGTACTTGTAGCTATTAATTTTTGCGAAGATGGGAGCGAATGAATGTTGGTGATTGTGACGAGTGCTCCTTGTTTTTAGAGGTTCTACATAAACGGGTAGGTTTAGTTTAATTTTTCCTGAGAAACAGTTGTGTAAGAATGCAATGCGACTAATCTTTCGGCGAGTTTCCAAGATCTGAAATTGATTATCATGCATTAATTGGGTAGGAGAGTCCTTCCTTTTGTACTTCCCAAATATAAATCGCACGGCCTTGCGGTTGACTCTTTCTAGTTGAATCTTATCTCTTTTCGTATCTGGGTCCCATATTACCGCTGCATATTTTAATTTACTTCTTACAAAAGTGTTATAAGTTTAAAATCTTAACTGTCCGGGGCGCTTCTGAGTTTTCTTCTGAGAAAATAAAGCTTACGCATTGCGGACGCACAGGTTTTCGAGATATGGGCTGACCATTTTAAATCGCTTGTGAAGGTGACGCCAAAGTATTTGTGTTCTTTGACCTCAGAAATAATACAATCTTGAATTTTATAAAAATATGAGCTCGGTAACTTTTTCCTGGTTATGCGCATCAGTACAGTTTTTCCCCTGTTCCGTTCCATGCCCCATTTCTCACACCACCTGTCAATAGTAGAAACAGCACCTTGTAGTGAACTATGATCATCTGGAGATAAAACCTGTTTAAAAACAACACAATCATCCACGAACAACCGCAATGAAACGTCAGCCGGAATACCAGAATTCACGTAAATTAAAAATAACAGCGGTCCGAGTACGCTTCCTTGCGGAACTCCAGAAGAAACACCACATACATTTGAAATACGATTACTAACATCAACGTACTGTTTTCTATTCATAAGATAAACTTGTACCCATTGTACCCATCGCATACTTTAAAATAGGGCATACAAGTTTTTCGCATGCAAGTAATTTAATATTTTCGGGCATGTTGTCGTTTTTTTAGGAAAGTAGAACAGTTTTTAATAGGCCTCCGCCTCCACCGCATCCTCAATCTGAGTGTGCCGCTCCAAATCGTATTTAACGCCATGTGCTTTATTAATGCTGTGTTGAGCCAAGGCGTGGCGGGAATGGAACAAGGTAGGAAGCGAATTTATTTGCGTGGCACCCACGGCAGGCGTTCGATGTTTGGCTGCACGAGGGGCGAGCCTCGATTTCTTTAGTTTCATTTCGCTGGGCATATATTTTTTTCGCCCTCTACTACACGCTTTGTTGGCATTTACCCGAACCATACCGTATTGCCTCGAGCTTGCACAATCGCACCTAAAAAAGGCCAGAACATCTGCCGTTGTGGTTTAGCGGTTACATCTTAGCTTTTTGCTACAGAAAGCAGTGGGTCGAGTGCGGCTCGTTGCCATCCTTTATTTTTCTTTTGCGTTTTCATACACAGCTTAGGTTAGTTTTCGCTGTTCTTTTTTTTTCTCGCAGTTAGGTTGTGTTCGATTCGTTAACCTTACGTTACCATAATGGAAGGCGAAGTAGTGCCAGACTACAGTGCCTAGTATATTCTAGGCACTATCCAGACGGACCATTTTTCATCAAAATACCGCTGGTGGGCGTCGCTTTAGTGAAGGGCTTATAATACCGCCGGGCGGCATATAGCCACAGCCTAATATAAACGCACTCGACTTCCTTGAAACGATTTCTCGTGTACTTATTAATTGAGAATAGTTCCTCGATCACGTTTTATTCTCTTTACGTTTTTTTTAATATCTCCGATTGGTTTGTAAAAAAAAAAAACATTTATTGGTGCCACAGTAAAGTCTGCATTCAGGCTTCAGACGTGGCCTACGTCGTCTTCTTGACCCCAACCGCGGCCAAAGCCCCGCTAGCCGTTCCCGGCCCGCCGGGCTCCTGATCGATTCCTCTGAAGCGGGGGTCCCAAACACGCGGTGCGCGGACGTTTTGACTCGAACCTATTTAATCAAACCTATTCATTACAGATGTCCTTGTTCGCAATTATGCGTTATTTTTTGCCCAGCGGATGGTTATGCGGCATCGGCAAAAGCATATGTTTATTCGTTGAATATTTTCTGGAATATTTGAACCTTCCGGAAGCTTCGCTTTAAAAACGCGGAAAGCCAAAACAAACTACTTCAGTAGCGATGCGCACAGTTTGTACCAAAATTCGGAAGCTTCGCATAAAAACTGAGCATCAGTCCTGCTCAGCTGATTTGACAGTGGAGCTGTTAGACACCGATGAAAATGATGTTACGAAATGAATTACAAAAGCGCTTTGAATTGCGATTTAACAATATAGTTGACTCCTATTGATACGAACTCCATGGGGACCGTAAAAAGCTTGGAACCAACACAACTTTGAAATAAACTGAATACCGCTGTGGTAGCTCTGTGGTTAAGGCGTTGTGCTGTTGTCCAAGGACGAGGGTTCGATTCCCGGCCGCGACGGCCGCTTTTCGGATGGAGGCGTAAAGCGAAAACACCCGTGTGTTCGAGATTCCGGCGCACATTAAAAATTTCCAGGTGGTTCAACCTAATCCGAAGCCCTCCACTGCAGCGTGCCGCGTCGCCTGTGTAGCTTCGGCGCGTTAAACCTCATAATCAATCAATCAATGAAACATAGCACAAAGACGGCATTGCCATAACGACGCTAAACTTCTTTATTCTTAATGTTCGTCACAACCTTGTCTTTCCTCGCCAATTCAAGCGCACGACATGGTTTGTCCTGAGTGTCAAGACTCATCGTTAAATTTGAAGCTTGAGGCGTCCAAGCACGTAAACTGCTTACATGGAGTTGTGTGCAACAAAAAACGCGGAAAGTACGTAGGGATGCGTTCGCTGGCGCGAGTTTTAACTGAAATGGCTGCGCGCGGCCTCAGTTGCGATGGCGCCGACATAACACAGTTCACGGTGCTGTTTTGGCGCCGAAAAAAAAATCGAATTTCATCGAGAAATGACGGCCCCCTGTATGTTTTTTACTCAAAATGTCTCCCAGTTAACCGACTTGCTTGGTTTTGGCTTCAAATTATCGGGTAATTTTTTTATCTAATTGCACGTATAATTGCCGGGACCAGAACATCACTTCAAGTTAACCGAAAATTCTAATTAAGCCACTTTTAATTATCGAGAGTCGGTTCAATCTTGTTTGCGAGCGTATTGACCGGACGTAGTCCGAACGAGCTCAAGGAACACGACACTATTGTTATTTTCGACAGAAGCTATTTTTCAGTTCAATGTAGTAATCAAATTTGAAACTACTGCAGTTTTATTCCAACAGGTGAACATGACGCTGCCTGTTTTACGTTGTTTTCGAGACGCTAATGGAATGTCCTAGGAGCAGCTGCTTCATGTTCTTTGTATTAAAACTGCGCCTGGTAATTACCCGTGATATAGTCTATAAAACTCCCCGCGAGTAGTCAGAGTTAGTTTATATGTTTCTGGGTTCGATAAAATGGCGCTCGATAAAACGGCGTTCGATAAACTGTCCGGATCCCGTTTCGGGGTCTCTTCAGCAAAACAAGAGTTACAGCCATTTTCTGCAACCATTTTTACCCCGTACATGTCCACATGTTTACAACAAACGACAATTCCTCGACTTCAACCATTTCACTGTGGATCACCTAATTACGACAAGTAAATGAATCAGTAATAAAATACCAGTCAAGCCGCACTATAGTTTTTCCCGGGATGTCTACGCTACAGCAGCTTCCTGAAAAGTTGGGGCTTTGTCGCAAAGCGTATTCTGCTGAACGATCCTGCTTACATAGCACGGTAAATTAGAAATGCACACGAGCGAGCGACTTAGAGCTGTGCTGTAAAATAAATAACTTTATTGCCACCTACTCGGGAAAAAATTGGGTATAACAAATGGTTGAATAAAGCAAGACCAGGTGACGCTTTCCGGCTTACCGCGGTTCTTCCAGATGTGATTACTATGAAGTTATTGAGCGCAGTGCAATGAATTTTTGCGCAGCCTATATTGGGGACAAAAGCTTGCTTTTTGCGCAGTTTCAAGTTTATAACTACGTTCTACCAGGCTTCATGGCCATTAAAATATCCCTTATAGGTGTCTGAACAGTAATTTTTGATATTTAATGACACGCAAACTATTCGGAGTTTCATATTCAAGTCCACTTCTTGTTCAGTGCGAAATATCACTTTTCTCTTGCGGATTAACTAAGCTCCTGTCCAGTTATATTTTTGAGCAGGAAAGCTGGGGGGGAATCAATTATAAATGAGTGATTGTTCGTTGATCTTCCGTCTTGCACGTCAACTGGAGGTTGGGGTGACTTTGCGCGCCAAACTCGTTGCCAAAGTAAATGAGGGCCAGGAAGACGAAGTTTGAAGTAAAATAACGAGATTTACGTATGCTTATTTACATTTGTGAAAGATGGTAAAAGAGGGGAAGTCATCTGGATTGACGACATGGGAACAAACCCGTTCGGCGAAGTAGATTGGGCTGCCCACCCTACACAAAAATACTGAAATATCCGTCCACTCGAGGGGAAGTATTTTTACCTACACCCTCGCGTCTCCCATACATCCGGGTGTAGGCCCGTTCGTCACATGGCGTTTCGTCATAGGCCGGTTCGTAATAGGCCGTTTGGTCACATAGGATCATTCGTCATAGGACATTTTGTCACTTAGGGAAGTTCGTCACAGGAACGGTAAAACAAAATTTGCGGTGTGTTTTTAGACGTAAGTGGTGATAAGGCATCACTCATTATCTTTCGTACATCTTGCATAATGGTTGCTGGGTGAGAAAGTGTAATTGTACCTAATTTGTACGTGTTGTTCTCACAAATTACGTTATTCCCGCAATGGACCTTTTTCCAGTACCGGTCCCTCTAGCGGCCGCCACGGCGAACTAAAAATGGCAGTAAGGCACACCCCCAAGAAAGTTTGGCTTTTGGAGAACTCGTGCACAAAATATCCTGGTCCTGCTGCCCCTTCCACACTGACCCGTCACCCCCACCTTTCACATGAATGTCACGGTAGCAGGCGAACGTTCTCGTGACTAATCTGGCGTGTTCGAAGCGCCCCCCCCCCCCCCTTTTTTTTTTTCATTTTCGTAACCCCCTCACTGGCAGCCATGTGCTGGCAGCATGGTCAGTCTCAAGCGTCTTCGCCCCTTTTCTTAGAAAGCCATTATTGTATGCACGTACGAACCCTCCTCTATAGTTGATGACAGGGTAAGAATGCAGCTCCGCCCACAAGCGTTGTTTGGCCGCTAGCTGACTCTCCGCGGTTAGAAAAAATAGTTCTTTATATTGCAGCTGTTTATACCCATGATTACTAATATGAGCGGCTGACAGTATAACCATCTGATTATAATGTCGTTTATATATGTTTCATTCCGAAGAATGAATGATTTTCACAGGAAAAAGAAAAAGTCGTCCTCATTGAAGACTGGCTCAGGAGAAAAAAAATTACTCACTAAAACAAAGGTTATTCTTGATAGAAACTATTTCCGGTGTATTTTATGCTTAAATTAAAGCTATCTGTGATTGTTTTACTGTTAGACAACAGAAATAAACATATAAACAACGCGCACACGATTTTTTGGGTCTGAATAGTTCGAATTTCGACCGCTGCACGTCGCTTAGCCGTCGTCTGCTTGGAGAAACATAATCAATGGTCGTCGTTATATTTTGTCGGGCTCGTCGCAGTTCGACTATTTCTTCACTTCGCGTGTGCAATCATTGTCAAGAAATGTAGTCGGTACAATATTTTCCACAGCCATCATCACCGCTAAATCAATCGTCGTAAACGCAGGGCGGAAGAAAGGGGCGGTTCGTCGCCGCAATGGCTGTATGCAGTGCACGGACTGTGTAAGCCCAGGGTGAAAAGGAAACCAGCGGCGAAAATTCATCGGTGTATTTCAGAAATCAGCCGCGATATCAACGGGCCACGCATTGTTCTATGCGACTGTTTCGAACGTAGTGACGCACTGCAAACACCTATCGCGGCGACGCACGCAACCGTGGAGGTCGCGATGCCGCATAAGGTGTCCTGCCTTGCGAAATCAGCTGTAGGTGCGAAGAAACAAGCGTTATTTTATTCCGCTTAAACGAGACAACACCGTATGGCGCGAGCAGAGAACTGCGGGATGTCAAACGTTACAAGACTAAGCATTTCTACTTCACGAGACACGCGAGTGGCAAGACGCTCTACGTCAGTTGGTTAGACTGACAGTATACAGTGTCATGCTTTCAATCCAGGCGACCATTTCCGAGGTGTTTCCCGGCGATGTAATAAAAGATCTGCCGGCGTTTCTTTAGTGTCATATCACCACCCCGCAGTTTACAGTGGAATGATAACGCAGAGAACCCCAACTGACGGTGAAAATTGATAGAAAAACACCCTTAAGCACTAGCAGCCGCCTAAAAAAATTACTGTTGCGAGCTTTTATGGAAAAAAACGAATAGTGACGTACAAATGCATGCGTCCGAAGTTCGTTTCCAAGTTGTGCTACATTCAACTTTCATTGGCTTTACACTGATGTGCAGCAGCCTACCGTGAAGATATTTTTATTGTTGATGAGGCTTTTGAAATAGCATACATAAAGAAAATATTCGGTTCAACATGTAGTTGCTTTGCAGCCATGTCATGTCAAGCTTTTGTGGAAGCATTTTAATTTCTGATAATCTTCCCGAAGCCAATAATCTTCCCCTATGTACACCAAACAGTGACGTCGAACACTGACTGTCCCATACGAAACCTGAACGAACAGCTATACAAGTGCACTCAATTCTTACTGCACCTATTTAGACAACCACACTCAACAGGCCCAATGATATGAGTATGAACGTGAGATCTAAGTGAATTATTTAAAAATGTGCCGACATCTCCATGTAAGCATTTCCATTTTATCCACTTCTGCAACCAATCAGAGCACCAAACTGGAACAGGGAGAAGAAATATTTAATTCTCACTGCCCCTTGTCAACGTGTCATGGGCTACTGCACAAGTATTTTCTATTCTTACCACACTTTCCAGCCAGCAGCAGCAAAGTGGCGCCCTGAAAGCCTGACATTGGATCCATTTTGATTTGCTGCACCAGTGTTTTCAATGCCTAATGCAGCTTTAAAGCCAAAAGCAACAGTGTGTACGTGAAAAGCAGTGACTTCACAGCGTGAAGGTGTGGCATGAATTCATTCTAACGTACTACATAAGCATCTTCAACTCTCACCACAACTTCATTGCCAGAAACTACAATGTGTGTGCGAGAGAAGCAGCGATTTCATAGCCTGAAAGTGTGGCACAAATTTATTCTAACGTACTATGCAAGTGTCTCCAACCCTCACCACAACTTCATGGCTAGAAGCTACAATGTGTGTGTAAAAAGCAGCGACATCACAGCTTGAAGGCCTGGCATAAACACGTTCCAACGTATTTTATTAGAGCTTTCACTTCTTACCATAGCTTTCTAGTCAGAAGGAACAGTTCAACCTTGCAAAGGAGTTACATAGCATCTTGAAGAAGTGACGTAAAATCGTTGCGACCTGCTGAGTAAGTTTTCCAATTTTTACTGCATCTGAACCAGCTGGAAGCAACAGTGCGCACAGAAAGCAGCAACATGACCCTCTGGAGGCCTGAAGTTTAACCATTTTGATATGCCGCATCACTGCTTTCTATTATTCTTGCAGCTGTATAACCAGAATCAACAGTGCATGCTTGAAAAGTATGAACATAGCATTCTCAAGGGGTGACATATCTCATTTCTACCTGACACACAAGTATTAGCAATTACTGCTGCAGCTCTTCAACCTGAACCACCTTCAGTCACTGTTTGAAGGCTCTCCACAGTTGCTGGAACAATAAAAACATCTAAAAGTGGGAAGCGGTGTTGAATCTAAATTAAAGTATGCTCCATGATAAGACGCTCAAACATGTCCTCCACTCTGTATAATAACAGTCTATCATGACAGAGACACTGGAAATCTGAATGTCTGCCAATACACTGTAACCCCTTTGTTGAAACTTAAACTGCACAAGCACCAAAATGCAATCATTAAACTACAGCCATCACTATGAAACACAGTTGCAATAGACAAATTTTTATAACTCATAAAGCCCATCACACAAACTGCATGAAAATAAAGGGAAGATAATCTATTGGTTCATTCCTACTAAACGCATTCAGCTATTTCAAAACAACTTTAACAGCTCACGACACTTAATGAGAAATTCCACACTGCACACGAAATACGCAGCCTCAGTACATGCATAGTCAGTTTCTCTGATGCCACTTAGTGTAGCGATGGAAGCATACGCACCATAAGCTTAGCAGGCATAATAAAAAGCAGCGCGCGTGTGTATTTTTTGGCAATGTATAAAAAACTACATGATCATGTTGCGGGGCCACATTTCCGACTTCCTTCAACGACGTGGTTCAAATTTCAAAATCCAGCAATCATGCACTTTCGATGTTTTTATTTAGCCCTCTTATACGTTTCAAAAATGCTACTGATGATTACGACCAACCAATGAGTCAAGAAACGAAACGCAACCACATTTGATTACCTCAACAATACTCGCACTCGTTCATACTTCTGTATGTTCTATAACGTGCCCATTGGCACAAACAGAACGCCATAGGCACCCGTCTCTCGCAGGAAGGCAGGTTCATACTGATTTTCTGAAAGCTACCCAACCCAGTCTCGGATAATTGTGCACGAACGTTTACTTCTTCGCGAGTCCCTGCAATAATGGTTTAATCATACCTGTTTACGCCAGGGGGAAAAAAACGCCACACCGCTGCTCCGTTCGTACCCCGGCAGGCTAAAGCAATGCGCGAATCGGCAAGGAAAGATACCTCACATTGTAAGATTTGGCAATCGTCTTAATAACGTGTTCAACTGTACGAGCTACCGTATCCGGCCAAAAAACATGCCGCACACGTTTGCACGATCCGCGTCGGGCCGGACGGACACCACGTAGGCCTGCGCTCAACATCGGGCGCAGCCTACGCTCACAGCAACAAACGAAAACGCTTGCAACTTGTCACCGCTACTGCCGTAGACGAAAGCAAATCGCATTATTTCTTCACAAAGGTTGCGTTACACCGACACAATTTCCACAATCACACCAGCAACAGATGCAGCTTCGACGCTTTCCCGTTCTCAGATCGAGTTCGTTGACGACGTTCCGAGTACGTAAAGCAGCCCACCAGTGCCGCCACGATTTCCTCACGTACGTACAAACCACGACGCGGCAAGACACACACGGGACAGGTGACGATAAGCGGCTTCCTGATGCACTAATCACATTCGTAACACAAATCGCCTACAGAGGTGTTGGTTCTCGGCAACCTCGTTGTCGCTCGACAGCGCAGCAGCCACGGGCAGCAGCGGTGAGGAAGCGAGCGCGGCCATATTGGAAGTAGTTCTCCTTTCAAACGTACGTCGCAGGCGTCACACAAATGGCGAGACGCCATTGGTTGCGGATGAACACAAAATCCCTTTGATCTTGAAAAGCCGCTGCAGAGTTAAGCTGTCACCAACTATAGGAGTCCAAAGAGAGAGAAAAAAAAAAAGAAAACGTGCAGATTATAGCCGCTCCCTAGGCAGCCGGCCGAAAACACAGAAAAGGGGGGCCCGCGTTCTTCGTTGTAGCCCGTCTTCCAAGAACTTTATTACGCTACGTCCCAGCCTCACTTTTCTGTCTAGGGTTGTGAACTCCTGTCTATAGTTTGAGTGTAAGTGAGTAAAAAACATTTTATTGAGGCGGTGAAGTGGGAAGTTATCAACACACGCCACCCTACATGCCCACTCTGGGTTGCATTCTTTGCTGAACTTTCCCAGAGGGTATGGGCCGCAAAGAGAGAAAAAAAAAGAAAACCTGTGCCTCACTTGTCGAGAGAAATTCGGGGAGGGACAAGTCGCTGACCCTTGGGGAGAACGCCCATCGGGATCCAGAATCCAAAATTTGCTATACAACAACAAAAACAACAACAACAACAACAACAAAAAGAAAATGGAATAACAACTTTGTTTTGGCGGCATTTTTAGAAGGCCTTTTCGGTGCATCAACATACCATTACACGCACAGTTAGGTAGCCGCAAGGCTACATAGTGGAGTTGCAATGAATTAGATTTTTTCATTTTCATTTTTAATAATTATAAGGGCACTCAATTTCTTCGAAACCATTTCTACAGTAATTGTGTATTAAAGATGGCTCCGCTATCATGTTGTATTGATTTGAACCCCAAGAAAGACGGGCAGTGCAGGTTTTCTCGTTGGATGTAAAGTCTCGTTGGATCTAATGACTCGGTTGGATCTAGTGACGCGTTGGATCTATTGACACGTTGGATCTAGTGACTCGGTTGGATCTAGTGACGCGTTGGATCTAGTGACACGGTTGGATCTCTTGACTCGTTGGATCTTCTGACTCGGGCATCACGTGACCTAGTGGATCTCCTGACTCGTTGGATCTAATGACCTGTTGGATCTAGTGACCATAAGCGCTCTCCTGAGTGGGCTGATTGTCCTTTATTTGCCCCCGAATTTTCTTATCTCAACCACGAGTCCGCGCCGACTTATCCCTGGAGCCTCTGGGCGGTAGACACTGTTCCACGGGTTGCCCACCTGTTGTTCGTCGCCCTGTCACAGTCACGAGTCCCCGCTACTTTCGGTCAACGCATTTCAAGCTTTCTCGCGCGCTTTTTGCTAACTTTGGCAGGCTTGTCGGCCCCGCTGCTTCCTCCCGTTCCGTGCACCTCCGACCAGTGCACGAAACAGCTAGGCCCCGAACAAATAAAAACGGATTCGGGGTGTTCGAAAAACCATTTTTTGCCTACGATGTGGGTCAGTCCGTACAGCTGCTACGGGTTCTGCCCGAAGAGAAAGTTCATTAAATGACCTAAAAAGAAAAGATGCAGTTTATCCACAGTTCGTCCTACAATCGGTGCTTCAAAAATAAGTGTTCACTCGGCGTATACATTGAAAACATTGCTAATGCATTTGACGCGGCTAGCTCTCGCCGCGATGGCTCAGTGGCTAAGACAACGTGCTGCTGAGCCCAAAGACGCGGGTTCGACTCCCGGTCGCGCCGGCCGCTTTTCTGTTGGAGGCGAAAAGCCAAAACGCCCGCGTGTTCGAGATTTCGGGGCAAGTTAAAGATCGAAATTACTCCGGAGCCCTCCACAACGGCGTGCCTCATCGCTTTTGTAGCGTCGGCGACTTAAACTTCAATCAATCAATCAATCAATCAATCAATCGACACATCCAGCTTGGAGATGATAATGTTATTTCCGGGCGAATACGCAATGCTGTAGCTCACGCCAAGTGCGATTAATCTCACAATCCATGTTTTCCGTCACTCCCCGGTTTTTTGGCGCTCGGCGTAAGGCCGAGCACTATCAACTCGCCTGCACGGGGATAAGATAAAATTCACGGTCAATCCCTCTTTCGAAGAAACGAACGAAGACGACGGAGAACGCGGAATGGCTTCACATGGTCCATCCACCCACACTCCTCCTTCACTGAACTTCGTGATGGAGGTACTACTCCGCAAAACAATGAACAGCGGAATGACTGCCACCAGTAGCTAATGTTTACCCTACACTGGGTGTGCACTGGTTGTAGCTCGGTGTATGGTCGAGCCTACGCTTACGGCGCTACACTGGAAGCACTGCACTAGTGCAACATGCAGCAGGGGTTTATGCAGAATTTCGATTTTGGGGGGGTGTCGGTGGGATGTTTGGGTGGGTTGTATAAATCCCTAGGCAGGGTGCTTGTGGTTGTGGAATCTTTTGGGGGGGGTGTCGAAGTTCTTCTGGGGGGAAGGGGGGGGGTCTTCTGGGGGGTGTTGGGGGGGGGGTATGTACAAATCCCCGACATGCAGGAGGAGGGTAGGGGGGTGCAGGCACCTCTTGGGAGCTGAGCAGATCGCTTGCAATTCTGCTTGCGGGCGAGTTCCCGTTCGGAATGCCATGATGGCGCAGGTTTACGACACACCCCTTAACTATAGCGAGCTTTTTGCAGGTCATGCGCGGTGTGTATCAAGAAACGTTCAGCCCGCAAGAAGCAAAACAGGGTTCAGGGTATTCGACGAAATGAGGACACCAGTAGGCACCCATTAGCGACTTTGCTCTGATCCGAAAGGAAAGCTTGTGGTACATGCACCCTAGCGTGTTTTCAACGGTGGGACTAAATAGGCGTGACTAAATTAAAAAAAAAAAAAAATTGGCCGCGTATCTGCTGCCTTCGTTGCAAATGTCGTCGCAAGACGATAGTCGACTGGCGCCCCTGAGAAGTAAAGGCCTCCCTTCTCTTTCCCTCTCACCTCTCATGCTCTTCCTCTCCCGTCTCGCTCCTTCCAAGATAACACGCTACAGTTTTGCACAAGCCAATTTAAACTTACCGCGTTCCACTGCTCCAAGACGGGTGTCTCGATGCCAGCGCTGCCGTACGGCGGAGACTCGCGTGAATCGAGGCACCCGACTACAACGTTTATAGAACCACGTTGCCCTACTCAAGCGGGCGTTCCAAGCGGTACGTGGAGCCCATCTAGTGAAACCTTTCGTTGTTGCTGTTTGATTTTTTCGAATTCCGCCAGGTTGCACGGGCAACAGCAGGCGACGGTTCTCTGCCGTTGATGTAGTATTTTATTTGCTATCGCTAAAAGCAGGCATCCCTAAATTTTTTAATAAAGGAACACTGCAAATACCACTCATGTATTGAATTTCTGCCTTGTATTTGCGTAATGTCTTGTTCTCGTTCAACAATGTTGACAAGTATGAACATTAAAACCGGACTTGCCCTTTAGATTTGGCTGTGAGTATATAAGACTATTGTGGAGCATCTGTTTTACTTTATGCTGCTGGCTCAATAGAGTGACAGACAGACATACAAACACAGACCAAAATTATCCCGTTCAAGTAGCCCAAGAAAGACTATCGTTGTTAAAAAAAACAACCAAGAACTCTCCCTAATCAGGGAAGTTCAGCGTGGTAATTTTTCAGGCCAGTATTTACCTTGGTTAAATTGCCACGCCGTCACATAGTATAGGCAAAAAGTGGCTGAGGCGAAGTTGGCCAATTCTGAGCAAGAACGACAAATATTCGGCGTAACCTTTCCCAGAGCGTGCGACGTTGCGTAGGCAGTTCTGCAAGATAAGGCGAAGCTACGTGAACGTATTACGGAATCCTGAGACTTGCAAAAAAGGTGTGCGCGGACTGCGCGCTTTGCCGTGGGTGGGCCCTAACGGAAAAGCCACGTTCGGCTCGTTTCGATTCGCCACCGGGCCACGTCGTTACAAGGATCGTCACCTTGGGTGCGTTCAAAGAGCGCACTCCGGCTAAAACCTTTTCGGTCCCGATTTTTTAAAGGCGCGAAGGAAACACGTGCGCGCGGTTTCGATCGCCTTGCAGGCAGCAAGCAGGCCGTCGTTCGGTCGCATGCGCAGTTCGATTTGGCGACACCCACTCCGACAATGAAACGAGGCACTCCTCGCGGAAGAAGGGCGCACACAAGGGCACGCGTACGCGATCACCTTGGCAGCGGCGCAGAAGCGGCTCTCCGCGCGGCAAGCAAGGTCAGCCTCGGTGCCAAACCGCGCTGCTGCTGCCGCTGCCGTAGAGGCAGCCAGCCCTTCTCTGCAGCCACCCTGTACGCGCACGACATTGTATCGCATCACGGCCGTCGCCAGCTAGCACGCACTGAATGGACCAAGAACTGTTTCTTTTATAATTTTCACACACTTTCTGTGGGAGCTGACTGCTCCGGCCAGAACCAGATCGCTCGAAAATCTGACTACTCCGTCGGAACGCGCTTCGGTCGACATTTTAGCCTAGCCTGCCAGCGTTTAAAGAAAAGAAAAAAGATCAGCGCACTGCGAGTTTTCTATGTGTTGCGACCACAGAAACGAAAACGCTGCAGAGCTAAGTGCTCTGCGCGTTCCCGCACAAGCTATATCAGCTGTCGGGGTGGCTTTGTTTATCCTACAAACGTTCCTATTTTCCGAAAAGGCATTCCCGTTCGCCGCGACTCGGTGTCACCGTTCACACACGTACAAGCCGCTCACTTCGGCGACACCGGGCTGCGGCAATGACAATGCCGGGTAGTCGCAAGCGCCGGGTGCGCGCGGCGCGACGGAGCTTCAGCCGGCCGGCCTCGTGTGACATGCCGATTACAGCGGCGCATAGACAAGGGGCGCGTGGCGTAACGGCGACCATGAATTCTGCGAGGCCATCCCCGAGGTCGCACTCGATCCCTCCACGCCGTCGGGAGAGGGGGAAGCCGGCGCTGCCGGCGCTGCCGCGCGGGGAAGGCCGTCGCGTCGAAGGGCAACCCCCGGAAAAGCGGCTGCCAACTGGGCGCCTCTCCCATTGTCGCCCCTCGAGCGGAGAGATAAGCGCTGCGCTCCGTCATCCAATCGGGCCCCGAAAATGGGCTCGCGCGGTATCGACCCCGAAACGTTACCTGCGATTGCGGTTTCTGAGACCCTGACCTTGCCGCTCACACCGCCTTCGTAACAAGGAAGGAGGTTACGCGGGGAAGCCACCGCTACACCCGGAACAGCGAACGCGCTGAGCCACTTTATTTTCCTCCCACAGCGGCAGGTAATAAGAATAGGTAACGAAGGAACTTGCCCTCTCTCGGCTACAGCTCACTGTGTCGACGTGAAAGCAATCGGGCCGCCTGGGTGGAAGAGAAGGTAGAATTTTGTCCAGTTGGTCCAACGCGGAAACGAAACGAGCGCGCCGGAAGCAGTCAAACCAGAAGCCAAATGTTGGCCACAGTGGGACACCTGCAGCCCACTTTCTGGTTACCGAAGACACACGTGCACAATCAAGCTGCGAACCAATCCAGGACCGTAGGCTACCAGAATATTGTACAGTTGGAGGTGAGAGAGAGAGATAAGCTTTGCTTTCCTTATTCATTGTGATGTGATAGGGAAAAAAAAAAAAGAATAATAGTCATACACGTGCATACCATTACGCCCCAAGCACGTTAGCCTTCCTGCTCCACCTTAAGCCACAAAGCGTTGGAGACTCTCCTACGGGACAGCCGAGGCCATGGTGTTGCATGACGTAAAGTTCATGCTCGCACACGAAAAGGCTACAAATATTCAGGTGAAGTGCCTCAAAGCCAGCCAACGTAGGCCAGGGTCATCGGGCGAGGCCAACTACGCCGTAGAGGGCGATAAGTTGCCAAAAGGCAAGCAAAAAAAGAAGAGAATATCTTACACACCACAGAAAGACACAAAAGCTAGTGAAGTCACCGAGACGCTCTTCGCAATTTTTTTTCGTCTTTTTTTTTTTTGTAACCGGGTTGTCAGCGACAGTGATTCGTGTAAAGAGCGTTAGAACACTAGCTGAGCCGCGATGGCTCAGTGGCTAAGGCGTTCTGAGCACGAGGACGCGGGTTCGATTCCCGGCCGTGGCGGCCGCTTTTCTGATGGAGGCGAAAAGCCAAAACGCCCGTGTGTGCGAGACTTTGTCGCACGTCCAAGATCCCCAGGGGGTCAAACTTAATCCGGAGCCCTCCACTACGGCGCGCCTCATCGCCTGCGTTGCGTCGGCGCGTTAAACCAAAACAAACAAACAAAAAAGTTCTGCTAGCGCAACTACGTCAGCCGCGCTGGCCTCCGAGGCGGCTTTGCCAATTTCACTGTGGAACAAAAAAAAAAAAAGGAAAAATAATGGTTACGCTTGTAGCCCAGGTGTTAGCGTCAAAACGTCGCCACCCAGGTAGCAATAAAAGACAGAATACGAAGGGAGTCGCGACATAAGTGCTGTTTACCGCCCGCGTGTTCAACGCAGGGAGAGAGAGAGAAGGCCGCAGCGAGCTTTCACTAAAATGCCGATTCCACTGGTCGTCCTGCGACGCGGTACCACTCCACGTACATAATGCGACACACTGGTCGCGATGTCCGAGCGACTGCGGGTTGCGTAACCACGCAGGGGCGTAGGAGGATACCGTGGCTCCCGTTTTTTCTCCTGCTAACGAAGCGCGGCCCAGTCGAGGAGTCGCCCAGGGAGGGAGACAATCGTTCGCCGAGGCGCGACGTACGTACGCGACACGCCAGCTCAGAGAGGAACCAAGGACGAGCCGGCCTTGGCTAACGCGAACATCCCATTCCGAGCATGATGTTGGCACGGCCCGAGTGTACAAATCGCCCCCCCCCCCCCTCTCTCTCCTCCTCTCCTAGTCCAAGGGTGGTGAAGATGCATCGCGAGCCAAGAAGTGACAAAAACACTCAGTCTTTTTTTGTGTGTGTGTGTGCATCGGGTCGCTTTTCATTTGTGCGTTCGCAGGTAATCGCGCCAACGACATTTAATGTTCTTTTCCTCTCCAGGAGAGGTTATTTTATAGATTTGACGTTGCAACGGATTTATTTGATTGATTGTAGGGTTTAACGCGCCGACGCAACGCAGGCGATGAGGCGCGCCGTAGTGGAGGGCTCCGGATGAAGTTTGACCACCTGGGGATCTTTGGACGTGCGCCGGAATCTCGCACAAACGGGCGTTTTAGCTTTTCGCCTCCACCAGAAAAGCGAACGCCGTGGCCGGGAATCGAACCCGCGACCTCGTGCTCAGCTGCACAACGCCTTAGCCACTGAGCCACCGCGGCGGGTGACATTACAACGGAAGCACTTCGATCGCCAGGTGCGCTGATTGTCAGGTAATAAAAATCAGTTACAACCAAAATAATGTTTAAAGTAAGAATTTAATGTTTAAGGAAGCCGAGGGTTCGACGGACGCCCGTCTGGTCGGGAGAATACATTCGAACAAGTCACCCACCAAGGAATTGAAGACGTTTCGGCCCCAGCACGGGATACTTGTACACTAAAATATATTGGCCACGTATCTGCTCACTTCGTTGCAAATGTTGTCGAGAGATGTTATGCTAAGTTGTGTGTGCGTGTGTATGTGGAGAGAGAGAGAGAGAGAGAGAGAGAGAGAGAGAGAGAGAGAGAGAGAGAGAGAGAGAGAGAGAGAGAGAGAGAGAGAGAGAGAGAGAGAGAGAGAGAGAGAGAGAGAGAGAGAGAGAGAGAGAGAGAGAGAAATAAAGTTGGGTGAAATGGGCCCGAAACTGTCTCACGTGGGGTTTCGACCCCGTCGAAAGATGCCCTACCACTTAAATTCCTGTATTCTCCCCCCGCCCACCTGCCACGCTCTTCCCCTCCCGGTTCGCACGGGGGAGATTTGCTAAAAATCAATTCAATTTTCGCGCGTTCCACTGCTCGCGCACCATTTATTGGAACCTTCCGCAAACGTTGAACTTGGAACGCCGCCACGTGGTCCAGACTCGTCGCGTGCTCTCTCTGTATTTTTGGGTCAAACGATTGTTTTCCAAGCGTATTATTTGCTATTGCGAAAATCGAGCAGCCAAGTATATATTTAATTACAAAAACACTCCGAGTACCAGTTGTGCTTTGATGTTTTGCCTCGAATACGCCTAATGTTTTCTTTTTCCTGAACAATGTTGACAAGCACGAGGCGTGTTTCCCAATTTTGTGGATCGGAAAAGTTCTGCCCATATAAACCGACCGACCAACAGACAGACAGACAGACAGACAGACAGACAGACAGACCGACTGTCGTAAAATTATTTTTAAATCCTTGGTCCGTGCCCTAAATTTTATTTCGAAGTACATTATGAAGTAAAGCTCGCTGAGTACGCAGCACTCGTATTTTATGAAAAGAAACGGGATGTCTGTTCAGGAGCTTCCCTACGAGCCCAGCAAAAGACCTGCGGAATGGAGTGCGAAACTATGGTGGCTAGAAGGGCCACCAAAGGGCCACCCTTTTAGCCAACATAACGAAGCTTCGGCTGTCAGCCCTGAGCAGAGGTGGCGCTGACGGTACGGAAGGCGCGAAGTCACCTGCAACAAAACTCGGCAGCTTTTCTGCAACTGAAAATGCCACAGTGTTTTGAGGTGGAATACTCAGCGTTGTCCATTTTAAGTCTGCATTATACTGTTCACTTGGAGCGAGTGCTGATTGGCTGAGGGCATGCGACACGGATGTGACGCACGAAAAGTGGAACAGGCAACTACGCTGCGCATTGAAACGGACACATTTCTGAAACGACATGGCATTCTAAAGCAATTGCTTACGCTCTTTTCGCCACGAAAGAAGTCTGCAAAGCCACGCGTTTAACCCTACCCGCTCTCTAAGGCGCACGACATCCTACGCAGCCGCCACATTTATTTATCCCAACAGCTCATAGAATAAGCTTGATTTTTTTTTCTCCGGCTCAGCATAAATGAAAATGGCTCATCGACCGTTACGATTGCCTGACACAAATTGTACCAATTCGAACGCTAAAAGAAAGGCAGGGGTTGCTTAAAACAGTAGTTCCATACATCACTACGCAAACGGGTGATACCGAAGTGTGTGCAGCAACTGGCTCGCGCTCCCTGCTAAAACGAAGTGCGGAACGTTCGGACTTCCAGCGTAAACAAGCCACACAGAGAGCCCCACGAAGTGCTCGTCCCAACTTCGACATTCGCGGGTTGGCGCGCCCCAAGGTGGCGGCCGCCCGCGTCCTCCTTGCGACAATGTGCCTGGCTGTAGCTGCACGCGTTATCTAATAACCCAGCAGGCCTAGCAGCAGCAGCAGCAGCCTTGAGAGACGCAGTGGAGTAATCGAGCGACGAGGACGCTCTCGCGCGTCCGGGTCGTCCGTTTCATAACGCGCAGGACGCCCGTTTACGTCAACACCGCTGCGAAGACTCACTCGCGCGCCAAAGCCATGCGCCAGCCGCGCGCAAATAACTCTTCAGCTGCTGCAGAAATGGGCGAGAACACAGGGTATACGACGACGGGAGTCGGGCGACGCACGTACACGTTCCCGATTGGCCACGACGAGCAAATGTTGTCCCTCGATATTATGGAAACTCTCGTCTTCACTACAGGAAGAACAGGGATGGCTCGCAGCTCCCTCCTTTCATGGAGGGGAGGATGTCGCCGTCCCCAGTTTGCGATGCGTCGTGTCGTCACGCGCGCAGGCACAGGACGACCTGTGATAAAAAAGAGCGTTCTCTAAAACGAACCTATCTTTTCACGTCAACAAATGAACGTGCACGACGCGTTTAGTACCTCGTTTGCCCCACCAGAAACTGTTCTGCACACGAACGACGCTCGAAAGAGTTTTTAGCTCCACTGACAAGATATGCGCAAGGCGTTCTGACTTGCACTGTTCCTGCGCAATTAGGTCCCTCCGTTCAATGTTATTGGGCCGTTGGCGCAGTTCAGTAACAGCGTTATTGTGCCGCTCAGGAGACGAAGGTTGTGAAGGAGGTACACCACTTTGACGTACACGCGTTACCCAGGCGGGAAGCCCACTTACAGGCACCTTCCGCGATGGAAGCTAAAATGAGAGATGACCGAGTGATGGGGATTACCCCTTCCGCATCCACGATAACAGTTCGGAATCGTAGAGATGACAGCGCCGAATACTGCCTTCAGCAGGCTACATACGACAGGGAACATAAAGTGCAGGCGGCGTTCGCGGCATGTTTCCCCGTTCCTGCGCGCCTGTGCGTCGACGGCGGCGACCTTGCCGATGACGCGCGGAGGCCTTGCGACAGCTCAGTCGCCGCGCCAAGCCGCCGCTGACAGCGGAGGGGACGAACACGCTGTGCTCTGACAACCGGCGCTGGCACACACACCGCCGCTGCGGCTTCCCCGCTCGTCGCCCGACAGCAGCAGTTGCGCGGAACGCTGTTGCTGCTGAGAGGCGCGTGATTTGTGACATCTCGAACAAGCCGAACCTCGCAGACGACGCCCCCACAGGACGCCAGCCAGCACTGCCGAAGGCTGTCGAGAATAATCGCAGCGAGGAGGCGGGTGTGGAGTGCGAAGCCATTATAGGTGTAACAGGGTGAGGAGGCGTTCCATGTGCACAGCTGAGTGAGCAGCACGTTCACTCAGCACTGAAAAGGACGCCATTTCGCTTCTCGGATCGAACTTGCATTCAAAGATCGTTCCTGAGACCGCGGATACACGCGCTAAAATCACCTTCGTTAGATTAGCCTCGGCAAAACTTTTTCTCCACTAAAGCTTTGTATCAATCACGGTGAGTGCGTCCTGCTGCCAAGACCTTGCATTTCCAGAAGTCTCCAAACGACACAACGTCCGCACACCGAGGTGTGGCCCTTTCCTGAATCGAAGTACGCTTTCGTAGCTGCTTCAGCACCGCCCCCCATCCGCCGAGAGCGGACTGGCACGAGTTCGGCTTTCCGGGGGCCGCACTGATGCGCGCAGCGAGGAGCCGCCAGCAAGGCTGGTGGCTTTCCTTGGCAGCGTGCTGCGCTGGCCGTCCACACCGAGAGAGAGAGAGAGAGCTGGCAAGGCCATGTTTAGTCATGCCGGCCCACTTCACATGGCGTGCGCCCGCAGAACTTGGCTTTTACGATGGCCCGGCCTTCGCAGTCGAAGGCGACTTCGAACGGGAGCGTACCGCGGCAAGAGGAGAAAGCGTCGCCAAAGGATTACGCTAGGCGGCTTTTGCATGCTAGGAGGTCTGCTTCAGAGAGGGGGGAAAAAAGCACGGCTAGCTAGCCGCCATGCGCGGCACGTCCACGCCGCTAATCCGAAGCCCTATCGTGTGAGGCAACTGTTTGTCGCTAGCGGTGCTGGACTCGACCGGCTGGCCGCGCCGCCGTCGCTATCCGCCGCCAAGTTGCAGAAGCAAGGAAGGCCACCGGCTTTCCTACAAATATGCAAATGCGCTGACACTCGGTGTAAGAGGTGTTGAAAGTCGTAAATGCTCGCTGATGCCGTAACAGGCTGAAGCAACGGAATACAAAAAAAAATGGCGATCACACCTGTCGTCCTCACAAACCAGGGAGGACGACAGGTCGCGGTCGAGGTGAGGGTCGCGGTTCCTCACCACTTTACGGAACAACCTGCGTGAAACAAAAGTTTAAAAACCGCGCCAAAATGTACCGTCACGGCATAACCTGTTCCGTCCAATGTCTACAACGCTCAAAACGAAAACAAGCCACACCAGCAAGGGGCCCCCATATCAGACAAGGCGGCACGCGAGCACAGTTCGCGTAGCACACTCGTACGCGCCGCAACTATTCCAAAGGCAGGCATGGTGCTCGCGGCACGGTGGCAGCACGCATTCCGAGACAGACGCAGATTCAGAAGCCGACAACCGATCGAGAAGGCCGATAAACAGAAGCGAAGTAAGAAGATCGCCTGATCTCGCACGGCCCGCTAGGGCGGCATGCAGCCCTTACGCGAGGGAATCGCCCTGACCTTACATGTGTGTGCGTGGCCTTCGCACAGACGGTCTGCCGATTTAGCGAGTGCGCGCCAATAATCCTAACAAAAAAGACGTATTTATCGAGATCTCAAGCAACGCAACAGGCGTGCTTCTGAACACGACGGCATCTCTTTCAGAACACCGGCAAGCCCGAGGGCAGCACTCGGCGACGAAGCCTCGATACAAACAGAGCGCGGATTGAATGGGAATACGGCAATGCCGAGAGCGCAGGGCGCGGTTTAACAGCTGGCGGAAGTAGAAGACTACGAGCGGTTTCCCAGGCCGGTTCACCTCCGCCGCGGGCACTTTACTCAAAGCGGAAGCTTTGCATCGAACTTCAGACTGCTGGAAAGGGCCGCCAACTCTTTTTCACCCCAGATTAATTAGAGGCCCCCTGTCAAGCTGAATTACACGGATGCTGAGCACGAGGTCGCGGGTTCGATTCCCGGCCGCGGCGGTCGCTTTTCTGATGGAGGCGAAAAGCAAAAACGCCCGTGTGTATGAGATTTCGACGCACGATAAAGATCCCCAGGTGGTCAAAATTAATCCGGAGCCCTCCACTACGGCGCGCCTCATTGCCTGCGTTGCGTCGGCGCGTTAAGCCGCAACCACATGCAACGTTTTGGTCGCGTCTTGCGGCCGTCTGCGGCGCCTGGCGCCGACGCGGAACGGGCGTTGGAGAGGGCGAGCAACCACATGAGACGCGCGAAGAGCGCTTCTCCGATCCAAGTTGCCAGACTTACTTTGGTAAATGCAGCATCGTTCTGTTTAAGTTATGCTAATAAACTGAAGAATAATCAAAACTTCAACAAACAAAACACGTTAAATTAATGTTCTAATAAATAAAGTGCAATGTTGTGTTGCAATTGGACTGTCAAACTTATTGCCATGCTGCGTGAGGAGGGGGACCGGAAATTGAGGATAGCAACATCCGGCGCAGACGCCGAAAACGGACCGAAAATCTGGGATGCGCAGACACCGGCGCTCCGAGCGCGCTGCTGTGTATTTGGTGGCGCGCGCTGAACGCGCGTCGCCGCGGACGGTCTCCAAACGCGACCAAAACGTCGCATGTGGTTGCGCCTTTAAACCCTACAATCAAATCAATGAATTACACGGATGTGGGGTTGTGGTCTAGCAAGGGGGTCGGCCGTGAGATGTGCCAAGGCGCAGCCCCCAGAAAAAATTCGGTAGCCCCCTGTATGTCTTCTGAAGGCGCGCTCAGGGCCACACACACACACACACACACACACACAACACAAAAAGTCGATTAATAAACTACCTAATGCGAAACTTGAGCGCAGCGCGAACTGCAGTATTCCCGGTCACAGAGCATATCTGCTGCGTCTCGGGAAGTGACAGCGTGACCACCGAACGCAGTCAGCGGCGCGCGCTACTGCGCTGTTATCTCGCAGCGCGTCGCCGCCACGGGCAAGCACGTTGTTGCAAATCGTGTTTGAACCTCCCGCGCAAGTGTCACGTTCGCACGAGACACGCAGGGAGGAGTAGCGTCTGGCCAAAGTGCGAGGGGGTGACAGTGAGAGAGACGACGCCATTGCAGCGCGAGCCGTCCTGCCCCTCACACTTCCGCCAGACGCTCCGACGAGCATCTCGTGCGGTCTCAGCTTGCTGCCCTCCCTTCACCCTTTCTCCCCACTTTCCTCCGCCGTTTTCTTAGTGTCTTCGCTCACTCAGTTACAACTCCGCCGCCAAATCACAGTTGCGGCCGCCAGAGTGCTTGCGCACTAAAAAACATCTCTGCGCCTCTCCCAACAAAATGTGGTCGCCGTGAATAATGCTGTATTCTGTGCGCCCAAGAATGCTTCTGCCTAGAGTTACGCACCTCTTAATGTGCCACAGTCTTAGGCTACTAATCCAGCATGTTGTGTCCATCCAAATCCTCAACTGGAAAACGACCGTCCTGGCGCGTGCCTAACAGGTCGCATGAGCACGTGCTCACCCAGGCTCCCAAATGGAAAATGCACAGCTATATGCTGCGCTCTAGGCATGTAGCAATGGGCGAGTCCCAGCGACTTGCACGAAATGAACCCCGGGGTAAGTGTTAGCCAAAAAATTTCCTGCATGTTTGTGCCATGGTCCCGGTAAGGCTTAACATTGGGTAGGCCTAACGTTAAGCATAACGACGTGCCAAGTTCGCTGTACAATTGAGCTACGGGTGCCTGCTAACCTCGTTGGATGTAACTAGAGCCATTAGATAAGCTTATCTAGCAGCTCTAGACATAACATGCGTAACGTTAAGCCTAACACATCAGCCAATACACCCCTGGAGGTATGTGCTGCTCTTCGGTGGGTGCGTAACCCTCAAAACAAAACATGACCAACTAGAGGCTACTCTGCTGAAAAAAAAAAAAAGTGTTGCTCCGAGCCATGATAAGCTAGGCTAAGTTCTGTTATATCAAACCGGCGAAGTGCTACCACAGATTCTGGTTACAATGCGGGGCCTCAAAACTGAGATATGCTATTAGGAGGAAAACAACAGCCGATCGCAACCAACGCACCTAGCCTGTTTGGTACGGACTACCAGTTGGCACCATGTTCCAATTTGTCTTTCGATGCTGTTGAGAGCTCTGCCCTTGAGGAGTTGCACGTATATTACACTACAGCCTTTCCGCGGCGCGGCTGATAGTGAGAACGGCCACATACCGGCGTTTCCTAACAGATGATCAATAGCCATTATTTGATTGCAGCGGGTCTCGTGATCTCAAACATCCCCTGATCGCATCAGGAGGGTGACTCGTGCCCACAAGTGGTGTAATCACACCCTCCATCCAATCTCCCTCTCCAAACATTCTACAACTGCTTCACGCAAAAGGTGACCTGCCGTGCCTTACTTTTACTTTCTTACAGTCAAGCTAGCTCCCTCATCCACGTTGCTCTCATCTTTACCACTCTACGGCTCCATCCAGAGTCTTCATTCTCACAGCTTTATCAAGCATTCCTTCAAAACGTTTAGATTCAAGGTTCCTACTGAACAGAATGTAACAGACAGAAGTTTGGAAGAGCACGTGATCAAGTGGAATAATAGCTACCTGTTGCACAGTAAACAAATTGTGGCTCACAGATGGATCAATAAGTGAGGACAGAGATGATTATGCAGCTGGCACTGGAATACGACAGGGTTCCTTCTAGCAATAGGTCCCAATTGGTCCTTATAATTCCCAGTGCCCATTGCCCTTCCATACTTTTGTTCGTGTTACCACTGCCCCAGAAAAGTGCAACAGATGGCTGGCCCTTTCGGCTGAGCTTCCCTCCCTTCAATCAATTTTGCTACGTGGAGGAATGGGGAGCTGTGGATTCGGGAATGGACTAGGCTGAAGTACGCCAAAAGCAGGTGCATGACAATGCACAGCACAGGCCTCCATCCCATTGATGGCAGCACAATGGTAATAGCAAACACTAATGTCACAGGTTTCCACACTGCAATCAAAAGAATTCCAGAGCCATTCCAGAATTTCGCCACCCACAAATGGAACAGTGACAACTCTTTCAGGAATGGAATGGTGTTTAGGAACGAAATGGGAATGAAGCAGCTTGATGGAACAAAATGATGCTTGCACGACAATTGTTCGCATTTACAGGTCGAATAACATGATATACCGAATCGCAGAACAATTCGTAAACTGCCCAGGAGCAGCCATTATTTCCTAAGATGATGATGATGATGATGACAACATTAATAGTAATCAACAGGCTGTTTATGTCCGATGACCTGTCCCATAGACTTCTGAACGTTCCTATCCTGAATGTCGTAAAACCTGGAAAGAATTCCAAAATATCACCCAAGCCATGCGTCATCTGATGCATACTGCACAGCAGCAACACAACGCAATGGCCACCAATGAGAGCAAACAGGGCTGGATAGCTATACCACCCATCAATATTTGGGAGGAGCACTTGTATCCCAGCCTACAGCGGCTGAAGATTAAGTGAATGATCAGGAGGTCTGGCTTTGCCCAAAATACCTGCCAAAGGTTGTCGCAACAGTGTGTCACTTATTCAGCTGTATCAGTCACACATTGAATAGCTTGAATCCCGGGAAAAAAAATTTGCTCTTCACCGCGATTTTATCAGAGTGCTTCAAGGGCATTCAGCACTGCCAAAAATAATACCTTGTTGGGCTTGCAAACCTACACTGTGTTAACACGGAATGTGCAGACATACTTTCGGAGAAATGATGCATTAAATATAAGCCCACCATTGAACATCAACATGATGACATTTTTTTTGCCTGTTTTGGCAAAAGAAATGCAACCGGCTTGGGGAAAGAGCAGTTTGATATCGAGACCAAAAGGTCCTAGCTGCCAAGTAACTGGTCCAAAATAGAGCGAAGCAACTAGAAAGGTTCACCTGCAAAAGTGATTTTATTTTGGCATCAATTACCCTTACTGCCAAATGTCAACTGCACCAACAGAATTGTTGAAAATGGAGCTCATGCAGTTTACCGTTCACCGCCACCCGCACACCGGTCACTTGGGCCAAACGTCAAACTACAACTTCTGCACCCGGAAACCAACAACAGCGCTGTGTGGGCGAAGAAGGGGGTGGGTCTCGGAACCGAAACCGAAAGCAGAGGGCCAGCACGGCCGAAGGATCGCAAACGACATAATCCCACTAAGAAGCAGCCAGCCATTAGTGGGTTTGGAATAGCGAGAGCAGAAAGCCAAGTTTGATTCAACGACACCACGGACAAAAATTTAGTCAGGCTGGTTCAACACTGAATGGCGTACTTCCTTCAGGCATGGAAAGCTGGATAAGCATTAATTAGATTCTGGTTTGGCTAGTTATTTGTGTACAATTTTAACAAGCCCCCATATACGAGCCATATAGCTTTGGTAGAAAAACCACCTGCAAGTCATCTGAAGTGCACAACTGCCTGTTATCAAGTGCTGTGACTACGCTTTGTAAGAACATTTACAGCTTCAGCATTACAACTGCCCACAGGTATAATGCTTGATTTGCTAAGTAGTCAAAAATAAAGTAACACAACCATGATGATGTGTGGCTGAAGCACACTGCAGCAACAAAATTCCCAGTTGTTTTGAACCAGTCACATAAAGGGAGCTGATCTTGCAACAACCACAAGCATACGAAGCATTTAAATATGCTTAACACCCTCGAGAATTAAATTCAAATGCTTCCATTATTCAATTAAGAGCAATACAGACATTTTTTTGTGTACATGTCAAAGAAAACCGTTCAACTTCCCATAAACCATGCAGTCAATGATGGAGGCAGTTGTAGTACTGATCTGACAAACACCTGTACTGTTTGGAATGTGTGTGTACTGCAAAAACCCAGTGGTGTGTGTTCACATGCCTTGCCCACATGAACAAAAGTCTGTCCATCCTTGCAGACTGAACACACAAGCGGATTTCAAGTTGTCGCAAACTGACTGTGCTCAAACATGCACAAACTGGTCCTTCAGCGTAGGTACACTGTCGGATGTGATGTTGCACTTGGGTATGCACGCTTTCGAAATGAGCACCTGCCTTCCACTCTTACTGCTCTGCTCTTGACACACAGCAAACAGGCCACGTGCAGATACTTTTAGTCCCTCCATTTCTCTCTAAAAAGCTGTGTAAATGAACAACACCACTAATGTTTGGTTTCCTTGTATGGAACTTGGATTGGAGTGCTCTTTTCAAATTGGGGCGTAATGCACTGAAGCTAGAGTTAGGCTGCAAGTTGCCAGGTGCAGGGCTACACTCTAGTTTACACTCCCACGGCATGGGGGAACTTTTCAGCCACCCCGCCAAGACAAACAGCTGGTGTGGCAGGCACACACAATTCCTCTAAGCCCCCTCACTGCCCAATAAGGATTCTTGGAGGCACATCTTATGGCTATGCACTACTATTACTGCTGCTGTTTTACTTTCTTTTTGCAACTGCTGCTTATTTCAAGTGTGTTTTTACAATACCATAGCGTTGCCTGTAACCTTCCAAAATTTGCAGGCCATGCAGCCATGTCTACTGCTCAGCCCATCTACGATGTCTACAAGGACCAAGAGTTGCTTAGAGTCAAGTGAAAGACGCATCTGCCAATTAGCAAAAGGACCGATACATTTGTGTCACACATGACCATTCGAACCCAGCACCAGCTGCGCCAAGACGGTTTTAGTTTGTATAGGACATGCTTGGGCCTGTTTTTATGCACACCTGATCATGTGGTTAGCTTGATGACTGTGGTTGCTCTACCTGTGTCAAGTCTGGCCTACACCCTTCATCCCATTTTGCTTTGTTTCAAGCACGTTAGGTACCAAACCAACTACTTTGAACCGTGCTCGCTTCACTCGAAACGGCACAGCGACCAGTGGCTAAAACAACAACTTGCGGGTTATTCCAGACTAATACGTAAACATTTCCAGCTGAACGTATTTACAAGTCACACAGTCTTACTCACGGTATGCGGCGTCTAACTGCTGCGCGACCAGCGAACAATGCCGCTACGGATGACAGTACGGCTGTTGACAGGTGCATTTCAACTACGTTGCCTAGAGTTGTCACAAGTTCGTCAGGACACTCGCAACCGTATGCACAACATCCGAAATTTGGAACGCACCTCAGTGATGCCAGTTCCGCGCTAACCATAGAAAAACGCGAACAGCTCAAATTACATGCTCCGGTTCCGGGTTACACCGCAGGTAATGGCTTACACATTCGCAAGTAAGGACCCAAAAATTGATTTCACAACAGAAGAAAAATTTACAATTACAGCTACTAGTGCGTTTACACTATACAGCACCCACGAAGCGCTGTGTCGCACTTCCGCAGACTGACGCGGCGCTGACCAAGGTTGCAGACTGCGCAACAAGCTGACTGGGAGCTTTTTTGCAACATCGCCCGCCTCGTTTCCGATAACGAAAGACGGCTTCCAAAGCCCATGCGCAGGCAAAAACACATTTGCCGTACGTGCGCGTCGCCTGTTCGCGACGTAGTTCGCTGGTGTCGCAGCTAAGCCGGTGATCATTATTGCACATCTTCCGAGTACACGCCCCAGACCTTCAGCAGTGGGAGTTCACGAAAAAGACGGCACGCGTCCAAACAACAACGGACGCGGAACCGGCAGATAAGACAAAAAGCCCCTCGCCAGGGTCGCGGGCACGGGAGTTTTGGAGAGACCTCGAAGGTCACGTACGCGAGCCGCTGGCGAAAAATCTCCCTCTTAAACGCGCCTGTTTATAAAATATCCACGGCAAGGTCAGCTAATTTCGTAACGGAACGGTCATGAAAATGTTTGTGACGCGGTGATTAAGCCTAAACCCTCGGGGAAATCAGCTGGCCTTGATGTTGATGAACCAGTGGAGAACACTGGTACTCGCGTCGGCGCGTCATGTGGAGAATCGACTTTTCAGCTCAAATTATCATAAATACGTACTTACTATTTCCGCTGATCCTGGTCGAAAACGTTCCTGCCTGCACTGAGAATTCACGCACACAGAAAATAATAAAGCACAGGATGAAAGGACAGCCCCCTTTCGCTCAACGAACAAGCAGCGCTGCGGTTGTTCTCGACATCAGTCTGCATCGGGTTGAGAAAGCGTTATGGCGCATGCGCGGTGTGCTGCTCTTCACTTTCTTTCGTTTGTCTCTCTGTTCACTTTCGGGTCAGAACACGGAGAGAAAAGCTATGCGACACTCGTCTTGGCCGCTACACCTTCTCATTACACAAATACTGAACCCAGACGTTTCGCCAGGCTTCATGCGGTGCGAAGCGACAGCGGCGACAAGCCGCAGGATCCTACCGAAACCGCAACACCGCAACAGCGCACCTAGCACGCCGAGAACTCTAGCCAGGCGTAGTCGACACACATCTCAATAAACAAACTTTTTTTTGGTGCAAAATAAAATGACAAACAACTCTAGCTTTAATAAGCAAAAATAGTTTTGGTAGAGTGCAAATATTTTGAAAATAGCGCTCACCTTGGCAGATAGCGTGATAGTTGAGGCAACCATGGCGAGCATGGCAGCGTACGTGTAATTTTCTTCGAATTTGCAGCGAAGGTAAGTTCGCCGTTTTAACTTGCCAAAAATGAACAGTGACTGTGCACGATCTTTAATGAAAACGTTCTGTTCAACGGGATACTCACTACTATTCAGTGCAGTTCGTAATAAGTGTTGTTCAAACCTCTGCTACCTCTTGTGTTTTATTTTGCCAATGGTGGTGGTTTCTTTGCTTTCAAAGGCAAGCCGAGACACGGAGGTGTGGAGGCCGAAATCTCGGACGGCATAGTACAAACAACTCTGTGGACAGAATACTTTTTTTTTTCTGATCTGCGCAGTGGCGGCGACATTACACAATTCAAATTACTGCAGGACAGAAGCCATTCACGCGTTTCGAGTTTCTAATGCTACAACGTTAAGAGCGTGCAAAAGTGAAATGCGCCGTGTTGTATTGCTCTCGTTCCAACAACAAAAAAGGTGAGAAAGAAAACGCGTCTCACCTAATCCCTTCACTTGCCCTGTCACCCCCAAGCTTTGCACAGCTGCTGGTCTTGTACTACTTTTTTAATGCCGAACACACGGGCAGTGCTTATGCAAGTTGAATCTGGCCGCTCTGTACTGGCTGACTAGCTGAACGTTGCTGAACGATAGCTATAACTTACCCTCCGCGGTGGCTCAGTGGCTAAGGCGTTGTGGTGCCGAGCACGAGGTCGCGGGTTCGATTCCCGGCCGCGGCGGCCGCTTTTCTGATCTAAACACCGTATAGCGCAGTAGGCAAGACACAGGACGAAGGGGACACGGACGTCCTGTGTCTTGCCTACTGCGCTATACGGTGTTTAGATGGAGTACCAACTAGCTCGTACCCATACGTTGCTTTTCTGATGGCGGCGAAAAGCAAAAACGCTCGTGTGTACGATATTTCGGCGCACGTTAAAGATTCCAAGGTGGTCAAAATTAATCCGGAGCCCTCCACTACGGCGCGCCTCATCGCCTGCGTTGCGTCGGTGCGTTAAACCCTACAATCAATCAATCGATAACTACAACAGCAACGTGTTAAAGAGGCCATGAAGACAAAATACAACTTTGTTTAATTTGGAAGAATTAGGCTTCAATATTTGACTCCGCTCCATTTTTGCCACGAAAGACGTTTTTTATTTGAAAAACGCGAGTATTAAAATAAAAACTTTAGTATTTTGCGCTACAGCGACGTTTAATGGGCAGGAGTGACGTCATATAGGCCAGCACCAAAAGCGCAGCTTTCCTAGCGCTGCTCGAGGTAAGAGCACCAGATAAGTTCACTGCCTTTCGCCGTCCATGCGGTTCACCAACATGGCAGCTATCGTGACGTCAGTGCAAGTGATGAAACAGAACTAGAGGCCCCACTACAGTCGTCCAGTCATGTGTCTTAGCGATGAGTTAGTTCAGCGGCCTCCAATCGTTCAAACAAGATTTTGCGACTTCACAGAAAAGTTGCAGGCATGTGGCTTATTTTCTTTAACATATCCACTATTTGTTCCCAGCTTGCGATAAAATTGGTATTGTTACGATTCGGCCCGCCGCCGTACTTTCCTGCAACACTCCTCAGCTGTGCGACGGAGCCTCCATGGCGTGCCGACGCAACAAGCCCCACCAAGTCGGTGACGCATGTTTTCACTTCTCGACAAGCCCGGGTCAGACGCTTCGCTTTCGGCGCGTTTCAAACTTCGGCAGTTGCCGGCAAGGCGCGCCGAGACTTGCCCAAGGACACGGAAGCCCGCAGCGGAGTCCTCCTCTCTCCCCTCTCTCGGACTCAGCGTGCGCCTCTACTACCGACTGCTCACGAACTCTGGAAAGAGTGTTGTGTGTGTCTGTGACGTTCGTGGCGTGTGCACAATCTAGAGGGAACGCTGTTTTGACTGTTAGCGCTTTGGGCATAAATAGACCCCGCCTAAGCGCTGTATTTTCATTCCTGTTTGAGCAGTGAATCCATGCTGTCACTCTGCTCGAGTCCTGTACTGTTACCTCGCCCGTCGGGGCATTGTTCTTTGGCTTCGGCGCACCTCTCGCTATGAAGTAAACAGTTACGTTAGCCTACGGCTTCTGGACTTTTTCACGGCTGCAACAGCGGCTGGCCGTTCGCTTCAAACCACGCTACCACACGTATGTCGGAGGCGACGGAGCTCGGCTCGGATCGGCCTTCCTGTATGCAGCAATGGGTTGTCAGCAGTGGGATGACAACGTTGCAACAGTATCATTGTTGTCGGGACAAGAGTCTTTCCAGTGAACCAAACTTGCATTTTGTTTTCATGGCCATTTTAAGTACAGAACGCTGGTTATAAGTTTGACGAATGCCGTCAAGCACTGCACGAGCTTTTTTTCCGGTGTCTGGTGTGCCTGTGGGTCATGATGCTTGGGGTTGAGCGTGTTCACTGCAGGCCTTTTTTATTTGTCATTTCGGGCTGCTCAAATCTGCTTCATATCAGCTCCGTATTTTATTTTCCCACAGAAACTCTGGCGTAAGACCAGTTTGGACTGCCCAGGAACAGCTAAAAACTTCCTTAGACAAGCAAATAAGAGGGACCAAATGTTCATTCTTATTTAGCTGGCTTGAGGGACAAACAAGAGACATAATAGTTTGTCATTGCATTCTGCTGTCGACTCAACCTTCACTAGATTTCTTCGGGGCGGAGGTGGGAACGTGGTCCAACAGCACATTTTACTCCACAGGCTGACGATGACGATGGCTGCCAAGGGGCAAGTAAAGGTGATGATGGCAATGTATCTTGACGTAAGTCCGTACAATTTCGTGCACGAGGCCACGCATACGTCAGGATTCGTTAACAAGGAGAGCATCAATGGAAGTGCTGTGCTTGCACAATGCCACAGAAGCTCCAACCTCTTTTCATCACAGAATTTATTTATTTTATTTCAGTACTCTCGATGTGCCGGAAGGCATTACAGAGAGGAGTGGGAAGGGTCATACAATGTGAGTTATGGCCATTTTAAATGAAACAGGACCAGGGTTGCTGGCAATGGAGGCGGGGTGGCTGTTCCAGTATGGTGCTGTCTTCGGAAAAAAAAAAAAAACGAATTGAAACACAAATTGGTCCGACAACTTGGGACTGCAGCTTTTAATCTGTGGTCAAAGCGTGGGGAAATATAATTTGGTGGCGACATAACGCCAGTTTTAATGTCAGGATTAGTGTAGTATGTCTTGTGAAAAAGGCTTAAATGTGCAATTTTCCTGCGAGTTGTTAGAGTGGGAAGTTTAAGGTTTGCTTTCATTGATTATATGCTAGCTGTTTGGAAGTAATTGGAAATGATGAAACAGGAGGCGCGGTTCTGAGTAGACTCAAGTGGGGAGGAAAGCAATGATAAATGCGAATCCCAAATAGCCGAAGCATATTCGAGTCTAGTCCTAACAATTGTTTTATAGAGCAGTGGTTTCAAGGAAACAGGAGCTAAGGAGAAGTTAAGACGTAAGCAGCCAAGCATGCAATTAGCATTGTTAGTTACATAATCTACTTGCGTTTGCCATGAAAGGTTGCTACTAATGTGAATGCCAAGGGCCAACTGGTTGTGTCAACTGTTGTGAGCGGGGTATTGCTGATTACATACGGATAAAGACAAGGTGGGTGAAATATGGGGATGTGAAACAAGTTTCGTGCTTGCAATTCACGCAGGCCATCCCAGCCGTGTGAGGAACGTCTGCCTCCCAGTGCCTCTCATTCTGCAATGCGTGCGGTCATTCAGCGGGTCCGGTCGGCTGCAGTAAACGTCGAGGGGCGGCTGGTCAGCTCCATCGGCCGTGGCCTGTGCGTCCTAGTGGGCATCCACCGGGACGACTCGGACGATGACATCGACTACATCGTGCGCAAGATTCTCAATCTCAAGCTGTTCGACGACAACACCGGAAAGCGGTGGAAACATTCGGCCAGGGACCTGCAGTTCGAAGTGCTCTGTGTGAGCCAGTTTACCCTGTACGGCACTCTGAAGGGCAACAAGCCAGACTTCCACCTCGCCATGGAAGGGGAGCGCTCGAAGCAGTTCTACGAGAGGTTTCTGGATAAAATCAGGTCGGAGTACAGGGAGGACCTGGTGAAGGACGGAGAGTTTGGCGCGCTCATGCAAGTGGACATTCAGAACGACGGCCCCGTCACACTGGAAATAGAGTCGGCTGCGTTTAAGAGAGTTGTGCCTGTGCCCCAGGAACGCGGTGAACCTGATGGAGGTGTGGCAGACGATGCAGTTCCCTGAAGGAGAGGGGCCCTCTTCTGTTCCTGGGCGGTTCGCCTCTGTCATGGATGGCCTGTACTTGACATCATCTGATCAGCGACTGTTGTGGTTGTAAGTGCTGTGCTTGTTGGAAATGGCCGCCACAGAGGTGAAGTGCATGCTGTTTAGTGATATTCATCGGACAAAGACATGGGTATTTATGAAGGAAACTTTGCTGCTCCCATAATAATCACTCAGTGGCAGTGAAAGGCAGTGTTCTTTTATCTGGAAAACAGAACAGAACCATCATGCATTATTGACATGCATTGTTATCTGTGAGATGCTTTGCAGTGTGTCATACGCTGACCCCCTTTTCATATACTGTTGAGCCCATTCATAATGCTTTCCTTACTGTAAACTTAAGATACAACGAACAAAGTGTCACATAAACTTCCAGTTTGTTTTAAACACAGAGCAAGAAACAAGACAGGTCTTCCTGGGGCGGCCAGATAACATCACAAGCACTCAGCGCGGGCTAAGGTAGTGGCATCTGTTGCACAAAAAGAAACTGCGCAGTTGTCGTGATCGCTTCGCACTGTTGTTCAGCATTCCAGTGCGCAGCCAAAACATTGCGTGGCCACTATCATGTCGTTCATCAAGTGCCGCTATTATATCTTTTGCTATCACAGCTGTGAAGCTATGTAGCCCGCATTAGTTTTCTTTGTGACATTATCTGGTTGCTCGCCCCCTGTACATATTTTTGCTCCGTGGTTTTAAGTAGGGTTGACTTAAAACAACAATGATTTTTACTGGCATACAGCGCTATGTACAACTTTTTTGGGTATCAAAGTTGTGTAGCGTGCCCAATATTGGTTAGTTTCTCCCTTTTTTTTGCAATTCACAGAATTGGAGATGTATGCTCAAGGTTTGCAAAAGGTCTCACTTATTTAAAGATGTAATGTTTACTTTCTTGAATGCTGGTAGCACTTATGTCCGCTTAGTTTCAATCAAAACTTGAACTTTTTTCTTGCACCTACAGGCTGGTGATACATAGCAGTGTGAGCGAATGTTTGCATCTCAATTTTTGTGCTGTGTAAAATTCATTGAGGTTAATCAAACGTTTTTACAAGTTTCGACCACCACATGGTGTGGTGTGAATTTGAAGCTGCATTCTTTGGGGACTATTTGAATGTTTCTGCTTAGCCTGTTCCACTGAAATTTACAACTGGATGACTGAGCACCATTCCGTTCCAAGCCAGAGACCGGCAGGCCTGAATTGGGCTGGGTACTGTTCACTATGTGTAGTCCAAAAGTACATTTTGATTCATTACAGGGACCCTGAAAAGAAGTGCAATGTTGCCTGACTACTCTATCAGATTAAGCTCCGGAATATGTAGTTTATGTTCCAAGTTTGGGCTGCTCATTTACTAATTTTTTCACGAGAAAACCAAGTTCGAAAGTTTAATTTCCATTGTCGATTGGCCGACATCAGTTGTTGCAGCGCACCACCAAATTGACAGGCAGCATTTGATTGATTGCGAGGACGTTTTATCTCTTTAAGGGGGGACACTGGTCTTAAACCTATTTTCTTTGTTTTTTCACCAACTGCTAGGAAACTTAGCTCCCTGGTTTTTCTCTGCTGATCTCAAATGTGCACTTATTTTGTTTCTGTGCGAATTAGTTTTTAGTATAATTAACATTAATTGGTGATTTTTTGCGAATCAGTAGAAAAAAGCTTAACTAACTGAATGTTGCATTCTGCACCCTAAAAGGTACTAGAAAGCTCGAAGAACACAATGGTAGGAGTACTTTTTTGATCAGGCTACAAGTAGTGATTTTATGGCAGTTTAAGGTGGCCCAAAAATGTCCATGTTAGTCAAGAAGTACATGAACATCAACATTTTTATGACTGATGCAGAATCATACCACATTGTAAACAAGCGTGGATGTTGATAAGGGGGCCACAAATTAAATTAACTTTGGGGATTTGAACACACCTGGGCTACGAGGCGTGCCGTAGTGAAGGTTTCTGGATTAATTTTGACCACCTGGGGATCTTTAAGGATTCTTGAGGGGTCTGCAGATATCCCTTTCTTGCCCGAGCTGGGTGCATTAACTAATACCCCTGTCACACGGGCACTTTCAGTCGCGATTGAAGTGAATCGCGATTGAGTTTTCGAGCGCGCTCGAAGCACTGCCGCTGCTACACGGCCCGTTTCAATTGCGATCAAGAAGTTGCACGGTTGCGCTCGTGTATGCCAGATGGCGTTAACAATGTACTTGCGGCCGGCGTCTGGTAACTTCGCACGGTCGTAGGTATACGTAACTATGTAAATGTTACCGAACGCATATTCTGGTCAAGTTATTTGACACAATTTGCGGCGTTAGTTGAAGTTGTCACCTTCTGTGCCATTGCTGAGCAGGGACGAGAGTATCGCCGCCTTCGTTTGATCGCGCTTGGAAGCCTCGATCGCGCTTGAGAAACCAGGATTGAGTTCGAGCGGGATCGAGCTTGATCGCGATTGAAACTGCCGTGTAGCAGCGGCCTGATCCGGATCGAGCTCGATCCGGATCGACTCAATCGCGATTGAAAGTGCCCGTGTGACAGGGGTATAAGGGTCAGAACTTGTTCTGAGCTGCACTGCACTATTCAGTGCAGCCACAGGCAAAGCGAAAATTTGTCAGTCTCTTCAGAGTTCCTTTACTGCTTAAAGGTGAACGCAACCAATCCTATGCGTGAAGCACACCTGCGCACTCGGCTTATCAAATTCACTTGGGTTTTCCACTTGGGACTTGTGTACGTGAAATCATAGCTGGGGTGTGGTATGAAATACCCTAAGGTGTATGCGTGTCTTCTGCAAGAGCTTTTCTATAGCTTCTCATGCTGAACTTACTGCCAGTGGGACTGCTGTCAGCTTCTATGCAAAGAAATTGAGTGAGCCTACCATGCTTGACATCTGCAAATAAAACTTGACTGTGTGTCACTTCATGTGTATGCTTCAAATTGTGCGAAGCCAATGCCCCTGCATTCAGGCTGTAATATGCCAAAAAAAAACTGTGTGCTATCTGTCATGTCGGGAAGGCCGAGAAAAACTAAATTTGCAAGACAAAAAAAAAAAAAAAGCTTATATTGTGTCCGTTTCACAACTACAATGATTGAAACTCGAAGCTTTCTTGCATGTGAAAATCATATGGCAAAGTTCCAAAGTGAAAACCGCTGGAATCAGTCTAATACTTTTATCAAACCTGCCTATTTAAGTGCACTTACGCCAAGTGCACTCGGGCACCCCGAATCTGCGCGCTGCTAAACGACGAAACAGTGGCCTTGGCCATGATGTTAATTTTTTATTTATTAATGACGATAGAAAGCGTAAATATTACGCAAAATGACTTGAAATATCATCTATTTATCACATAAGCAACAATGTAAACATTACGTTGTGTTTGCATTGTTCAAAATAGCAATTGGTGCCTCACAAAAGGCCACAATAAAACGTAGTCGAGATGGCAACTGAACACCGGCGCTGATAGCTTCACGGTTATTCACTGCGCAGCGAATTGCAGCAGCATTATAATGTAGGGGAAATTATCTGAAAGCGTGGAATATAACAGAAGGCTGAAACGGGAACACAGCCACAGGACCACAAGAAGCCACCTACGAAAACGTCACAGAGAACGGCCGCCATGGAGCAAAACCCCACCAGGCGGCGCTGGCATGTCATTGAGAGCGACGTTATTTTCTTGTTTTTTTTTTTTTTTCGCCGCTTCTCTTTTTGTAAAAATAATTGAACAACATATCTATGATTATCTTGTAACATTACTTATTATCATCTAAACGCTCGCTGTTTTGTGTTATTTTTCCCGATTTTTAACCCCTGCAACCGAGACAACTCGCTTGGCGAGCTGGCACGGGTAAAGTGTGTTTCGGGAACACGCTCAGCTTGAAGTGCGTTCGGTGGTAAATGTCATTCAGAGTCGCCGTTTGGCTGCGCCTGAATGACAATTTAGCCTAGTGCACTCTGTGGAAGAGCACTAATTAGGCAAGTTTGACATGGGTATAAGCGTCAACGATCAAAGTGTGAACTGCCTGCGAGGCAAAGTCCAAACTCAACAAACCCTTCACGAGAAAGCTTAGCGTCCACCCCCCCACCAAGCGTCATCGTTAGACCACCGTTATAGTGTACTAGAATTTATACCACCGTTGTCGTTAGATGGAAGGGACCTGAACCCATTGTTTATCGACGTGATCCACTTCAGCTAAACCAAATTCCAAAGCCAACGCAACAAACCCAAAGGAAATGCTAAGCAACCCGAAAGTGATGATTGCCCAGTCGGATATACATTTGCAGTAAAAGTAAAGAGTAAAAATTTGCAACGGCAAAATACCGGCAAGACATTGTTTTAGTTGAATCAGTGCAATTTACTGCCATTCCCAAAAAGTGGTTTTTATTTCTGCCGCCGTCCTACTTCTGCCAACATCTTTGCCTAAAAACATATGACGAGCTGATGAGAATTGACAACTTCCTTTTGTACCTTTATCAAATTAGGATTATAGCAGTTGTCCTGGCACCTACAATACTACAAAGCTTCAAAACGTGCAGCTGTGCAGTTGGGTGGCCACTCGTGCTCATTTTGACTTGAACTAGCGAGTTAGTATGGTTCAGAGTGAGCATGGACCCATCCTAAAGACACAAGTACAGGACTGCGCGAGTGCATGTTCAGACAAAAAATTGAAGCCGTTCCACTCAACGTGAAAGTTGTTGGAAGTGCAGAGCAGTGATTCGCCCTAATGGGCCGTAGCGCCATTATCCGCTCACTGCTACCACCCAATGCAATTCAAACTTCCTGCCTTCGCAGTGCCCTGCCTGAAACTGCGCCAGCGGTAGTTCTGTTCTTTCTGTGCTTGCTTTTCCTCTCGCACGTGCCGGTGTTGCACTGCCACTTTTTTTCGCTTACTATTGCAAAAACCACCCCAACGAGCGTTCTAAATGAACGCTGGCACTGCCGATTAATTACGTATATTTTGCCTCAAATGTACCTGCAGTTTTCTTTCCGCTAAACAACGGGGTGATGTATGACAAGCACCAGCAGTTCACGAGTTTCGAACGCTTATGACTATTTAAACCGCTTGGTTTTCAAAGCCTCCGCGGGACACCCTACGATGGTACGCCAGGCTCTGGTTGGGTCTGTTATCTCACTACGCCTCCTGATTCCGCCAGTCACTTGACATCGAGCGTTATAGCGAGCTACGACAAGGCGAGCCCCTAAAGTGCTGTGCACTTAAAATAAAACGTAGTTCTGGTCGCAAGTGAATACAGGCTGATGCGCGTGAAATCCCAAAATCCCTCCCAAGAACATACGCACTCATGAGTATTTACGTACTAACGACTTCATGCTAGTGAGCATATGTACTAATGAGCGAGTGTGTAATCAAAAGCACGTTAACTCATGATTAACTTGATTATGGATTCAGGTAACACTGTAGGCAGGGAGTGCACATAACTAGGTGATGGACAATACTTGGAAATTCGGGGGGGGGAAGCATTGCATTGTGCAACGGCATCCAATGGCTGGTGATGGTGATGGTTGCAGGGGGGCCACCGCTCTCCGCTTGCAAGCGCCATATTTGGAGCTACTTAGTGTCAAAATATTTCGCACAATCTTCCAGCCTTGGAAGGCATGCATACCTGCCAGGTTTGCCGGGACGGCATTAGGGAGATCTGATTGGGAAGGGATTAGTAACAAAAGAATGGAATATTTACATGCCTTTTTTTTAGCTATAGCAAAGCAGGAACCGAACTGGCTCTGCCAAACTACTAACAACCTATACCACTTACAAAATCTTCAACTTACAAAGTCTTCAACATGGCTGATGCGCCCTTATTTGGAGGTCCCGGGAATATTGTTAAGTGTAGCAATGTTCGCCCGTGCGACACTTTGCCAAAAGAACGTGACCAAGGGTTGTCAGACATGGATGCTCCAAACTGGGCGCGATTTTTTCTTCTGTGCTCAACTGCTCCTCGCATTCAATGTTGCCGTGATACTGAACGATTCAACCTCTGCTCATTGCCAACTATACTTTTTAATCTTTTCACTGGTAACGTCAAACAGTGTAAGATTAGATTGGATTGTCAGGTCGCTCCGGCGCAATGTGTCCAGACTGGGACAAAGATTTGGCCAAATGCAGGTGCATTTTCAGGGGATCTTTGTTTCGGCTGTAAAATCGTATAAAACCATCAAAATTCGGGGGCCTCCCGGACAAATCGGAAAACCTGGCAGGTATGGGCATGCTTGCCACACAGTGCAAAACTATTCCTGCTTCATTTCAGTCCCTTTGCAGCACGCCTCCCACATCTACAGCTGATAGGCTTGCAAAACCAAGGTAAGGTCCTTTGACCAGTGTCAACCGGTGAAGTTTCTCTCCAATCGGCTAACTGAAAAAGTTACAGCAAGCAGCATTTTCCCAACGCCGCCACAAGGAATGCTTGACCAAAAATACTACACAGATAAAATTTGCAAACCTTTAACATACGTGATGAAATAGCATGAATTATAAAGACCTTTTCAATTTTAAGGCAGTGAAAAAAATTCAGACAAGATGCGAGACTGAAAAAAAAAATGAAGCAATGCTCCAGTAAAGCCAGGCATAATTTTCTGTTTGGGCTACCTTTTAACATTTGTGTAAGTAAACTGAATCTCAGCAAAAGACTTTTGAGTGTTTAATACAGGCAATCTCTGGCTTGCCCTTAAACACTGCCCTGCAATTGATCACACCACACATTTTCAACAGCATGCTTGACGTCCAATGCATGCAGTGGTTGCATTAATGAGGTTGGCACAGGAAGGCTCCATACGCACAATGCCCTAAGACTATGAAAAATGCCACATGGCTTATTAAAGGGAAGAATATTAAAATAGATTTTAGTAACTACCTGCGAGAGACCTTCTTCAAAGAGAACACCTAGTCATGTTGATGACCTTCGACTCCTGCCCATGAGCTCCATTGAAAATGAAGACGACAAGAATACACCGAAACTCAGGACAGGCTCTACAAAAACCAATTGCATGAGCATGGGAACCGTTGAATGGAAAGGAAGAAAAATACATCCCAGAACTTCTTCACTTTTAAGAAGCTTGTATGATGTTATGAAAGCTCCCGAGAGGTGCAAGCGTGCAGGCAAGGGTTTCATCACTCTCTCCCTCTGTCACTGGACCCGAGATCCCTCATTAAAGCAAAAGATATCAGGTCGGCTATACCCCCACTCATGACAGCAGAGCCCAGCCCAGACGGGCTTACTGCCAAAGATCTGCACTCAACACTTGTCTTGCAGTGCCTGCCTTCTTGTCTACGCGTAGCATGAACAAAATTCATCCCCAAAATGAATGGTGCCTCTAAAATCTGAGTTTAGGCCAATCAAGTTTTTCTTCATCCTCATTCTTCCTAAGATTTTGGCAGCACGTGCTCTTGAACTTGGCCCCTCTGGGCTGCAAGCAAAAGGTAGCTACTCTACCTGATGGATGTTGTGAAAACGTTCTACACTTGAAGCTACATCCGCTCTGCCTTGCCTCTTTACATATTCGGAAAGCATTTGACTATGTCTCCCTACCGACCATTCTGGGAGGCCTCAAATGAAAAGGATTCTCGGTAGACTTCATTGGTACATCAGAGGGATCTACCACACAGGCTTCAGTGCTCGCTAACATGTCCAGACAGCTCTTGGCAGGCACATGCAACTCAAGGTATCCTTCAAGGCAATATCCTTTTTCCAGTGTTGTTTCGCTGGGTCTTAGATAAATGGTCCATTGTTGTTTCACCTGGTCTTAGTCGCCCAGCGGTGGCTGGGCATATTTGAGTTCTACACAATGCCTCATCTCTATCACCAGCTCATATTGGGCCCCACCTGTGCAAAACTACTCATGAAGCTCGATTGTCTCATCAGACACGAACCTCTCAGATTCTCTCACGCAGTGGTCGAAGAGAGTAAGCTCGGAATGCTGTGCCTGCAGACTTCAGTCCCTTCCACGCACGTGCGATGCTTCCGAGCACTGGAGGTGACCAACAGTGCTACATGCAGGCTAACATTCCAGCTGCCCTACATCCAACACCTGCTGGAGTTATCCCAACAGATGTGCCTATTCAGGTGTAAAATCATAGGCTCCATAAATGTGGGCAGGAAATACTTGACAGCTATGCTTCACAGAGCTGCACATGACATCTCGTCAGCAAGTTTTTAAGGCATCAGCATCATTACAATGGCCAAAAGAAGGAGCTAGATCACTGAAAGGATCTTCCTGTCAGTTTATCAAATTAGAGCCCAATAGAATAAATGCATTGCCATGCCTCACTTGCATCAGATGAGGCCAAGATGTCTCTACAACATGTTGAGCTGGCTGCTAGGAGCTGAAGACCCTCGGCTACATACATCAGCGATGTCTAAGAACCCACCATCCATGTGGGTTCTTGTGAAAAGTACATGGCGGATCGGTTGCAAGGACTGGGCTTCCCCGTTGTGGAGGAAACACATTTCAAGACTTCCTGCGGTGAGTGAATTCCCAACCCAATCACCAAAAGGGACAGCCAGGTAGTGGCACTGGATGCTCAAGTGGTCTTTACAAGAACGCCTGGGTCGCAACCGCGCAATACTAAAACGATGAGGTACATTTGTGAGGCAATATTAGCCAAGATAGAATGACAGCCTGCCTCTAGCAGTAGATGTCATGCTCGCAGAGCATGCCAAGCTCAGGATAATGCTCTGCTCAAGGCTGGATTCCCCCATGTTGTGCTGTGAGAGCTCTTTCCCGAAGCTCTCCCACAGAGGGTGCTGTTAAGTGTACAGGCGGCAGCGACTCTGCGCGTGTCAAGTGTGCAGGGAGCAGAGTATCAGCTCCGGGAACACGGGGCATAGCAAGGCGAGTTTTGCACCAGTCGTTTTTAGTTCTCTTGTCAAAAACAAGCAGCCTTGGGGTGTTGCCATATTTTGGATAACGTGCTATTTTCAGCCATGTAGTACCATCGCGACCGCCGTAGCCTTCGTGGAGGGTAATTGTTGAGGAAGAGAGGGAGAAGGTCGAACCCTTTGGACACGGTTAGTGAGTCATGGTAGCTCAGCCTTTGCCGAGACAACAAGCGCAGTGGGTCAGGTAGCAGATGTTGCACGTTGGCGACCCAAGGCCGTTTCCAGAAATTGGTGCTACGTTGTGGACCTTGCGCACCTGCTTTCTTTCTGTGCCTTAGACCATGTATTTACAGTGTGTGGCTTGTTTGGTGTGTCCTGCCTTTATTTTTGATGTTTTCTTTTTCTCTTGTGGCAGGAGGGGGTTATGAGCACTTTAAGCTTACACATGAGGTGTCTGCCGCAGTTTGCGGACGTATTTGGCAACGTAACCAACCAGATCGGTAGAGATGCTGACTGGCATGAGTGTCATAGGCAGAGGCTAGGTAAACGAAGAAAACCATGAGACGCGAGGTCTTGCGGTTGAATCGTCGGTGTTTTCAAGAGTGCTATGCATGGTCGGCGTATGGCAGAGTTAGCTAGCTTCGGCTACGGAGGGTCCCACCATTTGAGTTGTCATTAGGCCATGGTCTGTAGCCGATGGGGGTGCCACACTGCACAAAGTAGTGGCCTACAACATTCATTTTATTATTTTTTTGTTCAGTCAAGTATATATATTCTGTAAATGTATTTGGTGTACTTATACTACAGTTAAAAAAACCAACTCCAACGATCATCACCGTCATTAGTGCCAGGTCAAGAGGAACCACCGCAGATCACATAAGGACTCTCTACTCCCAAACATTGAGTAAAAAGTCACCATAAAGAACCATACCATCTTTACTGGTACCTCAGCACAGCAGCTACTGTGCAATGGAATCACTGTAGCCAAAAGCAACGTACCTGAATGGGCCCTGCTCAGTATAGAATGCAAGGCAACATGCTCTAGAACTGGCGGCAATTTGATTGCATGAATAATCTGTCCTTGGCACCAGGCATTGAGTTCAGTGAGCTTACAGTTCGCCTAAAAACATTATTGTGCACTGGTTATTTGCTGCTGCTGTTGTTTTTCACCACTAATTATAAACTAGCAAAAAGAAAAAGGCTAGAAGTGCAAATATTCGTAAATGTAAATATAATCGGTAAATGTACTGCAAGTGTAAATACATTTATTGTAAAACCCTCAAAATTTGTGGTTCTGAGTTTCGCACACTGGGCATATGGCACGCATTTGTGGCCACGAAATTTTGCAAATCCTCATGACCGCAGTTTAGGGCTTGAATACAAATAGGCAGCCATGGAAGCGGACTGCCCTTTTATTTGTTTAAGGGTCTCGTTTTTGTTCCGTCACAGGAATTGTAAAACACCCAAGTACATTTGGCTGACTTGAGAGCAAGCGGCTTTCCAGAACAAGAGGGCGTACCGATACCTCAGAGAAAGTTGTCTCGTGCTTTCCCACCTTAGTTTATCTTTTAGGGGTTGCTTACCAATACCACAGTGAGCAAGCACCCAAGATCTGCCACTATGCCAAGGACGTTATAGCCAAAAGGTTCCGTGACATTCTTTTCCTCCAGAAAAACATTCCAAAGTCTAACCTTGAACAAAGCGCTGCATGAGAACACAGCTAGGACAGACATCAAACAATAATTTTTTGAGCAATTTCTTTCCGAGTGCTAAAAGGCACAGAACGTCTGTGAGTCAGGGGCTCAACCGATTTGTACAGCATATACTTGGTAGCAACACCAATGCTGCATCTGCTGCATACGGCCACTTCTGTCTTGAGAATCAGTGCAACTGCGTAGGGTGGTTTGTTATACAGCAAACAGTGAAAGCACATTACAATTACCGGTTGGAGCACAATTTTAATGTCAAATCTAAAATTCTCACAAATTACGTGATTAGGAATTTTTGAAAATTACGGGTGCATGAAAACAAAGTCGATTTACAGTACAAGAAAGTTTGGAGCAAGCCCTTGTGGTGGGTACAAAAGATACCCAGTTTCTCACACAACTCAGTACTATAACAATCACAGATCTCATGGCCACAAATGCAGGCTGTACGTAAACTATGGAGCATTCCAGCCGTCTAGTTGAAGAGTTCTGCGTATCATGGTGCAAGTTAAGCCCCTTGGGCACACTTCCCATGTGTCCTCATATTGCATGCAAATCATGATCAATGGGCAATTGTGCAGACAGTGCGACTATTTGTCACCTCCTTTGTCACCTCCTTCTTCTTGTGTCTTGTCTGAGTTTGCGCTGTTCCCCTTTTATAATCATGTACCAACTCGCCCAAGCCTTAACCCTTGCATCCTAAGGACTAAACATTCGAAAGTTGCAGGGCTTCGAATGACAAGATACCACAGGCTGGTTTATTACCATTGTCAAGCAAAGTGAAGCAAGCTGGTGCAGGAATTCGCAGAATAAATGCAACCGTCGTGAAAATGAACATCTCAGTGCTCAAAAGCAGAAAAAAAAAAAATCTAATCATAGCTGCAGAAAGCAATCCCGCTTCAGGATAGGGCGAGTTACCTGAAAGGCTCAAGTGTGTCAACACCAGGATACAGAAACATCAACATGCAATGTGCAGATATGGTGGCATGGGTGAGCAGGGATGTGACCAGCATGGAAGCATTTGATTGATTGATTATGAGGTTTTAATGCGCTGACGCTACGGAGGGGATGAGGCGCGCCGTAGCGGAGTGCTCTGAATTAATTTTGACCACCTGGGGATCTTTAACGTGCACCGAAGTCTCAACACACGGTTGTTTTCACTTTTCACCTCCATCAGAAAAGCGGTGGCATGGAAGCAAAGGACAAGAATGACCACACTGCGAATGGCTAATGCACAACTTTTTTTTAAAAAGTTGTGCAACATGGTTTTGGTAGGCCCCAGCGCAGTAATGTTGAGCCCGAACGTGTACAGAGTAGGTTGCAGGAACTTTTAAACCGACTGAAAGGCATTAATAGCAAGAAAGAGAAAAATGTTGGATACATGCAAATGTTGGATACTTTTCAGCCTGTCCTCGCTGCAAACAAACAATCTGGTGCCTTCAATCACCTTTCATGTTCAGTAATTACCAAGAAAAGGGACACCAAACACGGAATGACTGTTTTAACTGAAAGCTAACACTTCTCAAAGTTCTTTCGGCTTTTGTTCGATGGCAAGCGATTTTTTGTTTGTTTAAAAATGATAAATGCCGGCATTTTTCTCCTTTGTTTTTCATCATTTTTTTTTTTGTTATATACACAAGAGCACATCGCATATCACGAAGCGGGACTGCTACAAAGTCATTCAAGCAAGGGGAGTGCTGCCACATAGGATAAGGGGGAGAAAATACTCACACTAATCACCCAACGTTACTAGATCTATCCCAGTTGTAAAACTTCACCTGAAAGCGGCGCGTTAATGTGACGCTGTTCGTTTACGCCTGCGTACTGGCACCGCTGCTACGGACAGCCCGATGGCGCGCTCGGCGCACTTTCTTATGCAGCACTCCACAGTAACCGGGACACAGAGGGGTTATTTTCGAGTCGATTGTGCCATAATGCCTGGTTTTAAGCTGATAGGGCAGGTTCAAAACGTATATATTTACGTTCTTGACGCATTAAAATTTCTGTGCTGACACTGTGGGCTGGGTACGCAGTGCAACGCTGGTGGTGCAGATGAGCCAGTCTTACCACTGTATGGCTGCCCCTGTTTGTTCTGCGTGCTATATGCTATGTTCTGCAGCGTCAACAGAACGGCGTCACGTGCTGCAGTGAAGTTAAAAAACTGAAAAGATCTATAAACGTAGCTAATCACCAGCATGGTGGCTGGTAGCCAGACAGGTCGTGGCATTTCCAATTGTGGCAGCCTCTCAGACTTTTGCCATTTGTGGTCGTACATTATACAGACACTGACAGTACGAAAAGAACAATGGCTCCCGCATTAATCTGCACAAATTGTCTGACCGTACTTGTACAAGGCAAAACATTTGGTGGGAATCAAAACTGAAACCAATTTTGCCACCGGTTGGAGTGAGGAAAGCTGTACAATAGCATTTCAATTTTCAAGTGTGTTTTGTAAAAAGTACATGCTCAGGGTAATTTCCCACACATATTTATTCCACACTTACACATGTCTACCTCGCCGTTTGTTTTAAAGAAACACTTAGACAACCTCGAGCGGTCTCGTTTCACAATTGATAACTTGCCACACCGCAATTCAAAATGTACACGGCAGCTCACCTGTTTTCATGCATTACTGATACAGGCCCACTGTTTATGCACACTGGTGTCCCTTTAAAGACACCAAACACAGCCGTCTGTCAATTTCCACGCGTACTCAACCAAAAACCATTTTTAAACCAGAACACCTCAGCACTACTGCCTATAGGGTCGCGACTACTGTGCTGCCTGTTGCACCCGTATCAAGGCCTAATTTATTGCATAATTTATCGGGGCCAATTCGGTGCTTTGGCTTTTTCTTGCTCAGTTTTGCCCGTCCGCCCACTACAAAACTTGATATCCTGCCTGTAAGCAAATAATAATACTGTCAGGACTTTTGCTCAAACAGCAACAAAAGCTCACTGGCACTGTTGTTCTAACCATTTCCAGGCTGGACTCACCAGTGTCAGGGACAACCACAGCAGATCTTCCTCACCTGGCGGCAGCTACAAGTTTAGTACACTTGTATTGTCGCCTCATTTAAACCAGCAAGATGATCTGGGTTACGACAGGTCGGTTTATCCTTTCAACCAGCATCTGTTCACGTGATAACGATTCCAGCCTCATTTTGAACATAAATCTTGCAAAAAAAATCGCACTGGAGGGACAAGAAACCTATCATTTTATATACATGAGTACTTTTTATGCAAATGTGAGCCACATTCAAAGGTTGGACTTAGTGCAGGTCTTTTTATAACCAAATATGTGCACACACTGCTAATTATGAGCACACTGATGACTTGGGGCAAGAAGCAGTGAAAGTTAAGTGTCTGCAAATCTGAAACGAAAAACTCGTACTTGCTTTGAAAAAGAAATAAGAAAAAAATAACTGGAGCGCTTACGTCTGCTTACATGCTTTGACAGTGAAGGCATAATGGCTGGTGATACTTATCAAGGACAGATTTACTGCTACACCACACTTATGTCTTCTTTGCTTTCCTTTCTTTATGACTTTTGTCTTCCAAGCTGTATTCTTCACCTGATGTGCTTCAGCCTTGTTGGTGTACTTGCATGGTCAGGACCCGCCGCGGTGGCTCAGTGGCTAAGGCGTTGCGCTGCTGAGCACGAGGTCGCGGGTTCGATTCCCGGCCGCGGCGGCCGCTTTTCTGATGGAGGCGAAAAGCAAAAACGCCCGTGTGTACGAGATTTCGGCGCACGTTAAAGATCCCCAGGTGGTCAAAATTAATCCGGAGCCCTCCACTACGGCGCGCCTCATCGCCTGCGTTGCGTCGGCGCGTTAAACCCCCACAATCAATCAAATCAATACTTGCATGGTCAGGCATGCTTAGCCAGTACAGAAACTGGTATTAGAACCTCTAGTACAGCTGAACAAACACTGATATAGTGAATTATCGGCTATAGCGAACTAAATACTAACTTTGGTTGGTCACGCTTTATTTCAATGGCACTTATTCTTTTATAACGAAACTGCAACCGCGAGAGTCGCGCGCGATATCGGATATACCAGGAAGCCGAGAAGCTACTTGGAAAAAAACATGTAGTCCGAACTCGCAGAAGTATAAAGGCCCTTTTGTTCGGGGGCACTGTGGGAAAACATCACCCTGCCCAATGCTGTGAGTAGCCACCAGACAAAGATTGCGTCCTTCATCAAATAAATGAGAACACAGGCCAGTTCTGTCAAGTGAAATTTGTTCTGTTGTAATTTCACGTACTCATGTTCCCGTTCATTGAGCTTGAAATGCAACAAGGAGAAAGGTGAAGGTTACCTCGTTTACTGTGGGTTTGAAGCCTTAAAAAATGCATTTTTGTAAAAGTATTCTTGCGCGAGCCAGATTGTCGATTTGTTATAGCCGACTTTTACCTCTACTGTTACATCGAATATCAGCTATAATGAACAAATTTTCTTCCCCGATACTACTTCATTAGAACGAGGTTCGACTTACTGACGTGGAAGCACTTTCCATCACGAGACACCGCACAAAGCACCTCGCACTACTACTTCCCCGAAGCAGCGTTCTCTGTGGCTGGGATGCACCTGTTCTAATGTTCCATGACGTAATGCACAGACTAGACACCTTTCGTCAACCAAAAACGGGAGCAGCCGTGGCACAGGGGTAGAGCGCTGTCTCACAGCCCATGCTCTGGGTTCAATGCCAACCCAAACTGAAATGTACCAAAATTTTCTTTTCAAAGTACTGAATTCGTTTACAGGAACCTTCCCGAGAAGTTCGTCAATCTGAGCATTTCTGACGCATTTTTACTCCCTGTACCACCAGCCATTTCTGGAACCATCGCTTGGTACAACCGGTAGGCATAACCAGTGTGCCGCAACGTATTAGTGCTGCACTAGATTATTGATTTGATTGATTGATTGACTGATTGTAGGGTTTAACGCGACGATGCAACACAGGCGATGAGGCGCGCCGTAGTGGAGGGCTCCGGCTTAATTTTGACCACATGGGGATCTTTAACGTGCGCCGAAATCTCGTACACACGGGCATTTTTGCTTTTCACCTCCATCCGAAAAGCAGCCGCCGTGACTGGGAATCAAACCCGCGACCTTGTGCTCAGCAGCACGCCTTAGCCACTGAGCCGCCGTGGCAGGTCTGCACTAGATTACCTAGGTGCATGAAACCGATTTACATCAAACTGTATTGCCACGCTATGACATTCCCAGTGAATGCGGGTTACTAAGTAAAGGCATTGCTGGGAGGTTCCAAAGTTGAGTAATAGTCGGCTTCACGTCACATGCCGGCGTCAAGCTGCTGGTGGCTGACACATGCCTGGCACGCTGTATATACGGGCCAATCATACCACAAGCCATCGCTCCAGAAATACTTTTCCTGTAAATCACTTCCTCTGACTGATAGCAGCAGCAACAATAGGAAGAGAGCCGGAGCAACTCGCAGCTGCTTTCAAGGAATGCCCCCGGACAGCTCTCAGTGGTGCCCCTACAGCTTGCACCCGTAACCTACATCTTCCAGTTGCTGCCATCGAAAGCACTTCCCTTGTTTATCAACACTATGCTTGCCTACGGAGAACACATTTCCTAACAGCATAGGATGGCATGACAGCAGATCGGCAGGAGAAATGAAGAATAAAATGAAGTAACTGCTTTGACAAATTGTAAGTTCACAAGAAGCATAAAAATGCTGCTTTTTGAACACAAAAAATACCTCCAAGCCAAAAAAAAAAAAAAGAAGAAAAAAAAATGCAGTACAAACCTGCACGTGACTGTTGACTATACCCTTTCACACTTTCATTCTCCAACAGTTACCTTGAAAGAGGCAAAAGTTAAATGCACGGCAAATATGTCTCACTGTACCTCGATACAGCATAACCTCGTTGCAACAGACCATGATAGTGGTCATGGTTTCAGCTTGCTACAAAAGAAGCATGAGCAATCCAAATACTGTTACTATAGACTCTAATGGAAACCTTCAAGATGAACTGGGTTTTTCAGTGTTCTCATCCTCTTGCAAAACTTTGAAGCGCATGACAAAATCATGCGCATAAGTTGATTGATTGATTGTTGAACACAACGAAGGCAATGAGGCACGGCGTAGTGGAGGACTCCGGATGAATATTGACCACCTGGGGATCTTTAATGTGCGCCGAAATCTCGTACACACAGGTGTTTTTGCTTTTCACCTCCATCAGGAAAGCGGCGGCGGCGGCCGGGAACCAAACCCGCATTTTCATGCTTAGCAGCACAACGCCTTGGCCACTGGGCCACCGCAGCGGGTCATGCGCGTAAGTCTTTTTACATTTGCTGGGCTCCTGTTGTATGGCACTCCCTCAGTCTTTTTATTCGGTCACACTGTTGTTACTCTTTCACTTCTTTAACCTACACTTGCATTTACATAGTCTCCACATGAATATAAACAAAGCGAAAGTAAAGGTCTTGTTGCTAAGCTTAGAGATTTAGCCATCTATATTGTATGGGGGCATGCATTTTTTGTTTTAATAATGGTGACTTTCATACATAGACGTCTGACCTGCTGCATTATAACATCGCTAACTTTCAACTTTGATCACTTTACTGGCAGGACATCACACTTACGCATACTGCAAGTGGACGCAAAAAGTTTCACTTCTACTAATTCACAATTATCTTAAACTGTTTCAAATTGCTTTCGTTTAACCACTACTGTAAAGCAGAAACACAAACACTGCAAACATACGAAACTAAAGGTTGCCTTCACTTGACAGGTCCACTGTAGAGGTGCAAAGATGGACTTGCTAGCCATTTAATTACTGGTCTGTCATATCTGAATGTATGTTGTAACGGAATCTGCAGTAAATGAAGTCTAACTACTGGCACAAGCAGGAAGACCAACCAAGCATCGCAAATCAGTATGTTGTATCCGAATATCTGTTGTAAGCAGACCTGCTGTAACAAGGTTGCACTGTACCATGCTAAGAATTACAGTACGAGCACTTTCCCCAGTAGTACAGGGCATTAAAGTCACCTGAACTTTATATAGTTCACAAAGCTAACAAGTTCACCATGCAGAGATGTGTCGCAGATTCTGTTCATTTCCCTCAGCTAAACAAAGGAAGTTGTTAACCGAATCAACAGCTCCAGACCGGTCACAGGACTACTATCAACTACTGCACAAACAACATCTTCACGGGGCAGCAAACAAAGTGTATCAGCGTCACCTCAGCGTCCACAAGGCTGTCACCAGAGTCTCAGATCGATCAGCTCAGAAAATGCTGCGGGTGCGCAATTGAAAACACGCAGGAGTCTCTTTTGGGTCACCTAGACTGTCCCAAACACTTCCTCCTGAGTGGGGATGGGCCTGATCTGAGGGCCTATCCTAGTCCAGATGAAGCCACACTCAGGTCCGGGTGGCCTCCGCACAGGGTAGGGCGACTTCTGGGCCTTGAAGTACTCGGACGGGGCATGGCACACAAACTCCATGTACTCCAGCTTGCGGGGAATGTCCTCCTCCGGTCCTGGAAAAATGGTCGCACAACAGCAGTCAGCAGGTGTTGTGTCACATAGCTGCCGTCACAGGAGTCAGCAGCTGCTCAAGCAATGTAAATACAGTTGAACCTGGATGTAACAAACCTCTATGCATACCTGCCAGGTTCCCCGGGATGGCATTAGGGAGACCTAACAGGGGGGGATTAGAAGTAACACAATGGAATATTTTACATGCCTTTTTAACTTAGTTACAACAGAGCAGGTACCGAACTTTGTCGTCCAAACTACTAACAACCTACACCACTGGTCACTTGTTAAATCTTAAACATGGCTGACGCTGCACTTTTCAGGAAGTCCTAGGAAAAAAGTCGACGCTAACAATGTTCTCCCCTGCGACACTTCGCCAAAAGAACGTGACTGAAGCTTATCAGGCGTGGTAGGTCGGAACAGGGTGCGATTTTTTTCAGCTCTGCTAAACTGCCTCTCCCATTCAGCGCTGCTGCGGTATTGACTGGTTCAACTTCTGCGCACGGCCAACTACGCTTTTTAACTTCTTCGCTGATAACGATGTCAAGTAGCATAGGATTGCATTGCATTGTGAGGTAGCTCCGGTGCAATATGGCCATACTTGGGGGAAAGATTTATCAAAACACGGGTAGTTTTCGCAAGATTTTTGTTTCACTCGTACAATTGTACAAAACTGTCGAAATTCAAAAGTCTCCCGGATAATTCGGGAAACCTGGCAGCTATGTCTATGTAAGGAATTCCTGGATTTAACGAAGTTTTTCAGTCCCCCATTTCCAGCTCCATTGAAACGCATGTGTTTACGACCTCTATGTAACGAAAGAGTTCCGACGGTTCGCATTGATGTAACGAATTCTCTACGCTGATGACCCATTCCTTTTCGCACTTTTTTCTGAAAAATCGGCGGCAGAAATGCACTAATTTAGTGAATTTCGTTTGCACGGCAAGCTACAGTGCGTATCCTCGTGCGAGTGTGGTGTCCGTTAGGTGCTAGGCCTGCCTGTCGGCGTGTATTCGCGCATCTCCACTGCCACGGCTGTGCCACTGCTATCTGTGCTGTCGGTTCGTCGGTGGCGAGTTTTGCTGTCGGAAAACTAAACGCTTAGTCTTTCCAAGACAAGCTCGCAACTGTAAATGCCGTTTTCGCCGATGAAAAAGAAGAACGTAGCCGCCTGGTACAGAATACCAGCCAATGCCCTCCCACCAATTTCGAGTGCAGAAAGACCATCAAGTTCACGAAAAAACATCCTTTCAGCAAAAGTTTGGCCCTTGAAATGCCTTAAGGCACCAAAAAGTGTCAAAAGGCAAAAGTGAAACCTAAGTTACATTTGTGAATACGAGGGTCAGTGAGATTGCTTCGTTGGAGTGCTGTGTAGTGACTAAGCTCGCAGTAAAAGCTGATCATTGTAGGGTTTAATGCGCCAACGCAACGCAGGCGATGAGGCGCGCTGTAATGGAGGGCTCCGGATTAATTTTGACCACCTGGGGATATTTAACGTGCGCCGAAATCTCATACACACGGGAGTTTTTGCTTTTTGCCTCCATCAGAAAAGCGGCCGCTGCGGCCGGGAATTGAACCCGCATCCTCGTGCTCAGCAGCACAATGCCTTAGCAACTGAGGCACCGCGGCGGGCTTGTGGTAAAAGTGTTTTGGTTTCGTTCCTGCTTCATTCCCGCGAGCCATAAGTCGAAACCTGTATGTAATGAAAACCTGCATGTAACAAAAAATTGCAAATTTTTGTCAACTTCGTTATATCGAGGTTTATCTGTGTAGCCAGTTATGAAATTATTATACAAATCTGTACACTTCCCGTCAATCGCAGGGCAGCCCAAGATCTACAGCGTTGGCCACGGTAATAATGGTGCTCTGTGTAGGGCAGATATATGTTGAAATGTCTTGCTCATACCACTCATACTATCACACCTTACAAATACTTCAAAAAAAAGGGATCAAAACACATTTTTTAGTGGATGAGGAGCACATAACAGGTGGGAAAATTGCAGCCATTGCTTTTAGATTTGTAATTTCTTTGGAACAGTTAAGTGGTTGTGAAGATATGTTTTTTTTAGTTTAGCTAAACAAGCAGATGAAGGCTTTGCTATTTGCAGTGGTAGTAAAAAATCATAAGCTGAAAATACCTAACAGAAAACAAATAAAAACTAAAAGTCTAACATATGTTTTTAGCATGTGGTCTACATGACCAGATTGCATCTGCTGTTCTGCAAAAGCTACAAAGTTTACAAATATACCACTTATCCATAGATAGAGTGGAAACCAAGCCAGTTATGAAGCCAGCGCCAACCAGCACACTTTCCATCATTCACGAGAATGATGAATAGTTGCAGTACGAGATGCTCCTTTATGTTATAGAAGCGAACCCTTTGCCTTTAATTGGGCTTCAAAAGGTGCAAGCGAGCATGTGATTACTGGTAATATAAGATTGTGACCGACCTCGCCGGCTATTGTGAGCTGAATTCCTAGCTCTCTGTATGTCCTAGCTGCTTAGCCAGTAATGTTTGGTAGGAGTATACATGGGGTTTGTCAGGTTCTTAACAAGAATAATGAGGACTCGAAAAATATTCCTGATGAGGCACTTTGCTTACATCACCTGAACCTAAGACAAACACATAGGCATAAATCTTGGAAGAAGCGACAGTCGGGGTGGACTGGAGGTGGAGCCTTTGCTTGTTGTAGACCGCTCCTTGATCTAACTAGCGCTATCCAGTGATGCATTCGTCATTGTAAATAAATGCACAGTCTTAGCGGAGTCCTTTGCTTGGAGATTTGGGGGGTCAGATCCTCGATGTTACCGCTACTCAGAAAAGAAGCCAGGGCAAAGAACACAACTTTAACCACATTCTTCTGACACCTTTCATCGCTTGTGTAACATTATAGCATCGCTCATATTAACATAAAAAGCACAGGTGATTGCTGGGTATTGTGTAATCACATTTCTGTTACGTATTCTTCTACACTGGATGTGTTTGAAACAAAGCCACAATCATTAGATTAGACAGATAAGCATTCCAACACAAAATCAACCTGTCACTAACGTTATTAGGTCCCACCGAGGCGACAGTATGATTTATGTACTTGAGCCTGACATGGTTCGATGTGACAGTGGTAATATGCTGCTGTCGTTGCTAAGCTCACAAGGGTGGCCAGGAAGCACGCAGAACTGCGTCCTTAAACAGCTTTGGTTGGCGTTCAAGCACTCTACTAGGCCACAGTTGTGTTTTGACATGCCTACTTGCTTGAAAATAAGTTTCTCAGGGTGCAAAAAGGCAAATAGAAGTGAGAGACAGCCAGAACACTGTACGAGCCCCTATCAGCCATGCAGCACTCACCTCGTATGTGCTTTGAAAGAGAGGCGGCAGCACTAGCGCAGCAGTTGCAAAGCTTAGGGTTTATAGAACGTTTCTGAACAGGCGAAGTGGGTTGACTGCAGGCCTTTGACGTCGAGATGCCGACACTCCAGCAATCTACACCCAAGCTGCCACTAGAACGCTCACTGTTTTGCAGCCATAGCTATTTCGACACAGCCACTATGATAATAGGGCCAGCGCACCTCAGCGATGTCTTGCTATAAACTTAAGGCTGGTATTAATTAGGGATTAGAGTATTAAAGGCACCATAAAAAATGAAACGCTCATGACAAAGCTGGGCTCCTGCATGCACTTGAAAACATTCACAATACTGAGTGCTTGTTGATGAAACTTCTAATAAATATTTACTTGCTGACTGTTGCTGGCATGTCAAGCCATTACGCGAAACCTAACACATTAAACAACATTAATAAAATTTACGGGGTCAGTGGACCCAAAGAGAATAGTGCCGCGAGAATCTGAATAGTAAATCTGGAATGGGCAAGCGAAATCACCCCAGACATTCAGCTCACCACAGCGGGATGAGGAGTAACATCACAGATCTGAATAATCTCTAAAGAGCATTAAAACACGCACCTGAGATTAAAGTGCCTATTACGAAGGAATAAAAAGGATATCGCTTCCAGATTAATTTGCAGGGCTCGCCACAACAGCACTACAAGAGTGGGTGGCTAATTAAGGCTCTTCAAACTGATTTAAAACATCTGAATTTACGAATTTCGTCTGGTGGTACATAGCTCTATTCCTTGACACGTAAAAAACAAAGAAAGGGATATTTTAAGAGTGATCTGCATAACTTGGTCTGGATTGTAACTTCCACATGGTTATTTTGCATTATGTACTGGAGAAGCAATGCCAGGCTTTGCTGATGCAGCATACACGTACGGAATGGTTTAAAGCTTGCTGCCCACTTCAGAAAACTTTGAATCACATAAATTTTACATATTTCTCAGACAGATTTTACACAAATTACCACATTCTAATTTTGGTCGAAGGGAGGTCGTAAATGAAGCCAATTTTGCACCAGCTTCCACTTAAGACACCCACATTTTTTTTAACTGAACAGCAAACTATCCCTGTATGCTTAACATAGCCTTAAGGGGTTTTGACAAACACTTGAAGTATCAGATGTGCTTCGAACACTTTTCATTCCACTTATATTACAGCGAAGCTGCCGATGGCTAGGTCAAACTGTCCACTGCTAGCCAGCAGAAAACCCTCTGAAGCATGGAGTGCACATGCAGATATAAACTAAGCAAGAGGGGTTCCAAGCAACAATGGGAAAGGGAATGTCGGTGTATCGTGGCAAAATGTGTCATGGCCACATGTTTGTGATGCGGCTGGCGAACCACAAAGGGAAGAGAACACTCTCACAGCAGATGGCACGCTGGCACGGAGAACTATGCTGCGAGCAACGGCGGGCTAAAGTGCATGGGGAAGCGCCTCCAAACAGTGATAAGTAGCTTACCCCATTACGTAACTCTTTCGTTACGGCGAAAAAACGGCCGATTTTGAGTGCTTCCACAAAACGTTTTTTTTCTCTTAAAGGAGCCATGAAGAGAAAATACAACTTCGTGTAATTTGAAAGAACTAGGAGTCAGTATCCCACTCAGCTCCATTGCAGTTCCAACACAAGTTTTTTTAACGAAAAAAAAGCAAGAAGTATTTAAAAACTTTCAAATTTTGCGCCACAGTGACGTGTTATGAGCAAGAATGACGTCATATGGGCCAACAATAAAACATAATTTTCAGTGCGTTAACTGCACGTTACCATTCAAGTGATGCGGTCAAATGGAACTAGAGGATCCATTACAGACGTCCAGTCATGTGTCGTCGCCACAGGTCGGTTCGGCGGCCGCTAATCGCACAAACAAGGTTCCGTGACGTCATAGAAAAGTTGCGGGAAATTGGCTAGGGGGTCGCGACTGCTTCACACATTTTCTTCAATATCTCCGCTATTTGTTCGAAGATTGCGATGATATTGGTATCATTGTTATCGGGCCTAAGCAGTCTTTCTAATAAATCCAACTTGTATTTTGTCTTCATGGCTCCTTTAAGCTACTGGACACACTTAGCCTTGCTATGCATGAAATTGTAGCTCATAGATTGCTCTTCCAAACACAAAGCAGCAGTTTTATTAAAGGTACGATTACTTACAGTTTATTCGTCAAGTAATCAGAAAAAAGCCCCCAAGAAAAGTATATGAAAAACACAAATCGGCAATTTTACTGAGACTAAAAATTATTTCAGGAATTTTAAGATACACAAATTGTTCCTGTGTTCCTTGGCTATGATTCCATATATAAATCAACCATGTACATCAAGTTCTGGATTTTTGAGGGGCCGCCAGCCTAGCGGAACTGACGGCTGTGCCACGCCGCGAAGGCACTGAAGGGTGAGTGAGTCTCTGTAAAATGTGCATCCAAGCATACTGTTTTCTGTTCTCGCACAAAATCTTTATCAGTTCAGTGGTAAAAAACAAGAAAAAAAAATCCACCGCTCTCGAGAAGCATCGCGCATCGCCCTGCAGCGCTAATCTGACATAAGCGCCAGGTTACCTAGAAGGTGATAGCGCGATACGGCACGGTGCATTTGGCAAGATATCCTGGCCGTACGTTGTCGAGACCCTAAACACAAAAGTAAAACCGCAGTCGTCAGATAAGAAGCACGGTTTGTTTATAAATACAGCACGGAGTCACAACGAAATTAACTGCCATCGCGTGTTGAAGTGCAAGGCACCTGAACCGGAGCTTCGTCGTCGAAACTGAAATCTGAATATCCCACATCGTTGCTTGACCCATCACTGCTGCTGGAATCAGAAAAATCGACAGCAGGAGCTGCCGAAGTGCTTGCTACAGCAGTCCGACTGCGCGCAGTGTGGCGCGAACCCGATGCCATTTTCCTCCTAATCCCCTCTACCTTTGGTTCAAATTTCTCTTGCTACACCGCCACCACACGCGACACATAGACAAACGAAACGAAAACTGAAAGAGAAGTTGCCAATGGCGATAGTTGTCTGTGGAGCGCAAGTTTTAGATTTCGCAGGAAATTTGAAATCATCGGAAGCCGACTTCCGATTACCTATGGCACCGGAGTGAAAGAGTTAAAAAGGGCATACACTCAAGGGCACCCTTTTGGTGTTAAATTACGAAGGAGAAACATGGCATCGTATGAAGCACATTAAAAGGTGACTTATACCATCTACAGTAAAAGCTCGTTAATTTGAACTTGGTTAATTCGAACTGATGCCTTGGTCCCGGCACTGCCCTGCATATTTCAATGGGGGAAAACTCCCGATAATTCTAATGCGTCGGTATCCAGAATGGTTAATTCGAACTGGGATCCCCTGGTTTCCATCGCTCCTTGCAGAAGAAGTCGCGCCAGAGTGATTACAATGTATTTAAATGTAAACAAAACCAAATTTACTAAACCAAACCAAACCAAAACAACAACAACAAAAAAAAACAGCGTAGTGCGTGCGCTATGCTGTTACGACAGCTTATTCCACTTTCACTGCGGGCGCACCGCCGCCGGCACTAGTGCTCCGGCGCATGCCGTTGCAGGTTTTCTTTGTGCTGCGGTTGCTGTGTAGTGCAGTAGCGCCTAATTCACGATAACGAGTCCAGAGGTGGCTTCTTTGTGTTCTGCCTGCGCCGTGTGGCGCAATGTCCATTCATTCTAATGCCCGCCTGTTAATTTCAACTCCGCTTAATTCAAACAATTTTATGGTCCCCTTCGAGTTAGAATTAACGACCTTTTACTGTATTAGATCAAGGAACTATGGAAATAAAGATGGTAGGCGCCATGGCTAAGCAGGGAAAGCATCCACCATTGATCAGGTGAACTTAAGTGGAGGATATCATGGCTCAAATTAAGAAAAAGGAATTGAGTTCGGCAAGGCCCGTAATGCAAAGAATGAGCGACAGGTACACCACACAAGGAAACATGGCTACAGGGAGATGTGGGCACAAGTTGAGGGTGACAAAATATTCAATTCAGTGAAAAGATAAGGAAATTCTGGGAAGAAAATGACTTGCCTAAAAAAGGATAGACTTAAGTGGAACCAAATAGGAGAAGCCCTGATGCTGCAGCAACCACCCAAGATTATGTGTTAGTACTATAGTTAAACTTCATTATAATGAAATGGACAGTAACAAAGTAGTTGATACAACAAAGTAAATTTGTGGACTGTCGACAGTACGATTAGGTGATGGTTATGTGTCACGAGTTACGATGTGTCAAACGCAGTGTGTAGCAGCTGACTTTCTCTGGACACACTCGAGCGGGGCAGTGAAGAACTGAAGGCTCATGGAAATAAAATACTGCTAGTCACCTCCTAGCTGACAGACTCACTTTAAGCGATTTGCAAAAACACACACACAAAAAAAACTTATAGCGACCAAATTTTTTTGTGGTCCTTCTGGCTAAAGCTAAAATGCACGGACGCCACACTGGTCTCTACAGGGTACCGCCCATTTCGAGCTAAATGTAGATAGTGAGTGAGTAGAGCTGCAGCACTGCACAGGGAGCACACCTCAAGTTTGGCTGCAATGCACCAGTCGTGGCCCCACACCTCTCATTAGCAGCAGGTACCAACCACACTGTCATGGTACAAGAACTCCAGCATCACTCTAGGGGGACACTGACATGGACACGGCCAGTGCCGAACTGCCAATCAGGAACCGACAACTCAAGCACAGACAGAATCCCAATACAGGAGGGACCTGGGAAAAACAGCCCACCCAGCGTACCCAGGATGTAGGTGGAGGGGTCGAAGTGATCCCTGGGGCTTTCGGAGGTGGGCAGGAGCCAGGTGATGACGGCGCTCTTCTCACAGTACTGGTCCTGCAGCAGGCCTCGGATCTGAGCGTAGTACGTGTCGTCGTTCTCGTCCATCAGGGCCACAATGTCCCCCACCTGGTAGTACGTGCCCTGCGTGGAATGGGGGTGAAGACAGCACAAGGCAAACCTGATGAAGCTGTGGCAGCTACACCACACAACAGCGATTCCCTGCAGAAGGAAGACGCACAGTTACTACAAATGCTTGACGTTCAACATTGCAGAGATGGCACACAAAAGCCACTCACAGGACTGGAACAAGTGCATTGCACTGGTTAGACCAGCCGAAATCCTGAAAATCAACCTCAGTAACGATGACATCAATGGTGCCCAAGGGAAATAACAAATCAGGCAGCAACTGTTTAACCCATAAAGAAAGGTAGCTTCCATCCAAAAGGAAATTCTTCATTAAATTACCTAGAGTGAAAAGGTGAGCCAATTCCTTTAACCAATACAGCATTTCACCCTTTCCTTCCTGACAAAACTCCCTCCTTAGACAAAGCGGTCAAGTTGTTGCCCCACACAGAGCTCACCAATAATTGCACCACACCAATATCTCACAGGCACCCAGCCAACTTTTTTCAACCCAGCCAACCCGCCGCGGTGGCTCAGTGGCTAAGACGTTACGCTGCTGAGCACGAGGTCGCGGGTTCGATTCCCGGCCGCGGTGGTCGCTTTTCTGATGGAGGCGAAAAGCAAAAATGCCCGTGTGTACGAGATTTCGGCGCATGTTAAAGATCCCCAGGTGGTCAAAATTAATCCGGAGCCCTCCACTACAGCGCGCCTCATCGCCTGCGTTGCGTCGGCACGTTAAACCCTACAATCAATCAATCAACTTTTTTCATAAAAATTTGCGAGGCTTACTCTGTCCTGCTTACAGGCAAAATAATTGCTGTCATCAATGACAGGCGCATTATTTGGTGCTTGTCGGTGGACGATTGTTTAGTTTTCAAGTATTCCTTATGAACATGCGACTAACGCATTGGCGTCAGTCAGGCCAACGTTCTTCAAGGGCCTGTGCACAGCTGCTGGATGGCATGCACCAGATGCGATCTGCCAGGCGGTGCAACATCACACGGGCGGCAATGGCAGTAGCGATGAATAAATAATTATTCCATCAAGCATGGCAATTCAGCCCGTTACGAGAAAAGGGCAAGGGTTAGATGACAATAACGAGAGGACACATTCGGCAATTGGACGCTCATGCCTTCGCAATCACTACACCATAAGGCGCGCTTAGGTGTCCTTGTAATATTTACCTAGGTGTCATAGCAGTGCAGCACAGATGGCCTTTTGGTTGCTGTGCCATCGTCGGGCAGTGTTTCTGCCAGTACCAGGGGTTGGGATGGCCACATGGCCATGTACCTATTCCACCTAGTGGGCACACTGTTGAAAGCAATTGTGGATGTCATCGTGATAAAAAAGGGTGCTCTGGAGTCTCTTGGGTTCCCCAATTGTGCAAAAACTCTATAATTGCCGTGGCTACAAAACAACGCCAGGAGCAGAGCCGGTGTCTCTTATGGTGTGTAGCTTTTGTGGTCGCTTCCGTCTCATTTTCAACACTCACATAGTGCTGCACTTCACCAGAAATGTGCAGTAGCAAGTTGCTGTTGCTTGCTAGTTTTGAAGTCAGTACGCCCCATAACGTACATTGCAGAGCTGATTGGTGCTGTCCTACCAAGCCTGTTTGCAGTGAATTCTCGATGTAAATATCACTGAGCTGGCCCTTCCTCTCTCAAAGCTTCCAATGTAAGAAAAAAAACTGGATCTGCACTTGGTGCGTGGGCTGCCCACAATCACCCTGCTGGAGATTGGTATCGTTAGCCAAAACGTCTTGCCGACGAATGAAGTTCGGAGACGGATTCAGAATGCCGAGACAGAGGAGTGGCTGGAGGCAGCCAAGAAGAAGCTGACGTTGACATTGTACTTGGCACAAAAACAGGAGATGGGCCAGTTGGAGTGCCTGGACAACTCCAAGGGCAGCCTATTGGTAAACGCACACTCCACAGCGTCGCAGACACGAGTGAAAGGCCTGTTTCACAGATATATTCACAAGTATCCCCCCGCGCTATGTCAGAGGAAACTATGGCGCACACGGTGCATAAGTATAGGGGAATTTTCGTGGGCCAGGCCTGCTCAGGGCACTTGGTTTCAGTGCAAGCAGCAACCAGTATAGAAGGCTCTGGCAGCAACCAAGTGGCAGCGCCACCTTGTGCACTCGTGGTAAAATGGTGCACTACGGGAAGTGTGAAGTCGCAGGCACAACTGAGGTCTCGAGTATTAGAAGGCGAGAGCTCCGAGTGCCTCACTGTGCGAAAAACCAGCATTGCTGTTGTCAGTACAAAACAAATGGCCACCTCTGTAAAGAGCAAATGAAAAAAAAAACACATTTGAGTTTGTGTGGGAATTGAATGAGAGTCTTCACAGTAGGAGCCGAGTACGTTGCCACTATGCTACATCAGCACGTTGCAAGCAGCAAAACAAGAGTTAGCCCAGTGTGTTCCATGCAGACGTGTCACGAGAGAGTTTATGATGCATGTGATCAGCACAGGGGTAGGCCAACCATGGAGAACACTCATTCTGGGAAGCTGTGGTGTGAAATGTCACGCCTGCCTGTTCAAGTAATTCGTGCCAAAAAATGAAGAAACGAATGAGAACCAAGAGACTCAAGCACAATGTAGGGGTTGATAGGTATTGCCAGGGGAAGCCACAATGCTTTTGCCTTCAAACCACATAAGCATTTCATAGTTCTTTCTTTTTTTTTTTACTATTTCAATTTTTCCGTAGTTGAGCAAACCTTCGGAGCAAACTAGGTGCTATGGCTACTCGTTACAAAGGGTCTAGCCTCCATCACTATCACTGGGCAAGTTCCCTTCAACTGCTGCCTAATAAGAAATCTGGCTTGCCAGCTATGCACCGGTATCTGAATAAGTGCCATTGACTTCGCTCCCAGCAAACTTGAATGAACAGGGCTCTTGGGGAAGAAAACTGAATGACAGATGGGGAAATAACAAAGGATCAACATTATTCTGCGCAAAAAAGCAGAGAAATATTTTACGCACTGCAACCCAGACTGGTTGTCAGGCGTAGCTTGAAAGAGCAGTCCACATGCCCACTCTTGTTTTTCACAAGGTCCATTTGCCATGGTATGACAATACTGAACCTAGTACAGGGCCTTCTTTCGGAGTGCATACGCAATGGGAAATGGAATCTGAAGCAGTACTTACTCGAAAGAACACATAATCACTGGTAACGCAAGTTGCTACAGCTGTTGGTGCTCTCAAGGGCTGAAAAGAAGAAATATGCATCATTACACAAAAGCCAGTGATGTCACAAAAACATCCATCGCATGTTCTGTAATGCATCAAGAGCTCAGAAAAATTTACAAGTAACGTTACTGGCAATTATAAAAATGTTACAAAAATGCTACAAGGTGTTTAAGAAAACTACTCGCCCAGAAAGTTTCTCATCACATTGGTCAATTTTGTCGCACAGGGACCCATTTGCGGTCACCTCCAGAAGAGGAAACGTCTGCGGCAATCAGCTAGTTTAAAAGCACGTAAGACCAGAAGTTATGCTAGGAAGATGATTCCTTTTCCACCCAGACTGCTGCTATCCCAGATTTCCTAAAACAGCAGACCTAGCGAGACGCGCAACGAATTATTGACGCACCATCGCAGCAAAAAAGAAGAAAAAAAAAAAAAAAACGCGCGTTTCAGACAACCTAGCCGCGCCCGAAGCTGGCTGGCGACCGGTTGCTGGCTGGCCATATTGGGCTTATCTGCCATCTCTCAGGTCGCCATTAGCAGAGGCGTAGGCACATCTTCCGTGAAACATTATATCGAAAAGAAAGCGGCAACACTAGTTTCATATAAGTCGTGAAAACGGAAGCCACGTATACGAGCACGAAAACTGCCGACGTGTAAGGTTACCACAGCGCGCCTTTCTGCAACAAAGGACCGAGAAACGCGACTCGTCCAACAGCACGGAGCACTAGAAAAGGGAACAAATTCGCGGGTATTCTCAGTCGAAACGCTACCGGGAAAAGAATGCCTAGCAGAAGCTACGCAAAATATCTGACGCCAAAAGCAGTTCGTAACGTCGCTTCATAAGGTCGGAAGTAGGCAAGCGGTGGTCGCTTGATCCCAGCGTCACAACAGCTACTACAGAAAGGTAACGATCTGTTTTTTGTTAACAGTCGCAGAAAATTAAAATCTGGCACACGCCAGACTAGAGGGCAAGAACATAGCTACAGGGGATTACGAACGAAACATTGGAATCGTCCTGTTCTTCGCCTCTCGCATACTTTTATTGCAAGTGAAACGTGAGCCCGCCAAACAAATGCCTCCACTTCACTGTTAAAAAGAAGCAAAAAGAGAAACCACAAACCGCTCGCTTGAAGATGGCTCGGCGCCCTTTTCCTTTGGGAACTGCTGCCTTCGCCTGCTGTTGCTGCTGCTTCAACTTGGAACTCTTCGCCCTCGTACTCTTGCGCAGCGTGAAGGGGCAGCCGTTCCCGTTGGCCTCTTTCGCGGCTGGCTGCTCCGCTTCGCTCGGCACTGTGTGTCCGCGCAGCCCGCACGAATTGCACACAACGTCGCCCTTCTCAGTCTTCCGCCACATAGAAGACACGGTAGTCTTGCATGTTGTGCACATAGGCTTGATGCCGAAAGGCATCTTGAAGCGCCGGAAAAAACGCAAATGCAGCTGTCACCACGCCAAAATAGCGAACACGGACTCCATGTTGTTTAAGACGACGGTGCGGGCGTCGCGTCTCCTGCCGGAGATAACCATCAACTATCGAAACCAGAAAAATAATTATTTTTCAGCAGTCGCGAAATGCAGAGTAACTCTGGCGAAATGGGGGGCTTAAAGCTCATTTACCAAACTAATTGGGCAACAAATATTTTGTAAAACGTTAAATTTATTGTTTGGTTTGTCTGCGCTGACAACACAACACTTCGTCGTGTCGATACCGATTTTCTGCAACGTACTCGCAGAACTCGTTGCATCATTCGTCGTTGATCGGCCGGTGCGGCTGTTTGAAGAACCGCCCTTTCATCGCATTCACCGCCAACATGGCAGATACCAAAAATGTCAAGCGCAGCCAGCCGTCATGGAAATCTCCCGAGAATCCACTTATGCCTCAGTTGCGCCTGTACAACAGCCTTACAAGATCGAAAGAACTGTTTGTGCCGCAAGACGGAAACCGCGTGCTTTGGTACAGCTGTGGTCCAACGGTGTACGACGCTTCGCACATGGGTCATGCCCGTTCTTACATCAGTTTCGATATTCTTCGTCGTGTCCTCACGGACTATTTCGGCTACAACGTTTTTTACGTGATGAACATCACTGACATCGACGACAAGATCATCAAACGAGCTCGGCAAGATCATCTTTTCGAGAGCTATCGTGGCAAAGGCGACCGGCCTGTTGAAACACTTCTGAGTGACGTGAAATCGGCGATCGACCGTTACAAAGCTAAACTAGACAAGGAGGACGACCCTGACAAGCGGGTCATGTGCACACGCTTGCTGGAGCAGGCTCAGCAAGCTGTTGATAAGTTTCAGGAAGCCGTAAGCGTGGGATGCGGGCAGTCTGAGACTCAGGCGCTTCTCGACGCAGCCAAGGACCCGGTCTCCGACTGGCTGGACTCGCAGATGGGTGCCACCGTCTCCGACCATTCTATTTTCGGGAAGTTGGCCAGACACTTCGAGGAAGAGTTTTACAAGGACATGGCAGCACTGTACGTGCGCCCACCGGACGTGGTGACGCGTGTGAGTGAATACGTGCCGGAGATTGTAGACTACGTCACGAAAATCATCGAACGTGGGTTCGGTTACGTATCCAACGGCTCTGTCTACTTCGACACCGCCCGCTTCGACGCTGACCCGGACCACTTCTATGCAAAGCTCGTCCCCGAGGCATACGGCGACCAGAAAGCGCTGAAAGAAGGTGAAGGAGCGCTCACCGTGGCCTCCGACGACGAGAAGAGAAATGCCAACGACTTCGCTCTCTGGAAAGCTTCCAAACCTGGCGAACCGGCTTGGGACTCGCCCTGGGGTCCCGGACGACCCGGCTGGCACATTGAGTGCTCGGTGATGGCCAGTAGCCTCCTCGGAGCCTCGTTGGACATTCACACTGGTGGATACGACCTCAAGTTTCCGCACCACGACAATGAACTGGCCCAGGCCGAGGCATATTACGGCAACGACCACTGGGTCCGCTACTTCTTGCATTCGGGACACCTAACCATCGCTGGCTGCAAGATGTCCAAGTCCCTCAAAAACTTCGTCAGCATCCGCGATGCCCTCAGCCGGCACTCGGCACGAAGACTGCGCATGGCTTTCCTGCTCCACTCGTGGAAGGACACGCTCGACTACAGTGAAAACACTATGGACATGGCGTCGCAGTGGGAAAAAGTGTTCAGCGAGTTCTTCCTTAACATCAAAGATCTCCTGCGGGGAGCACCTGGAGCGGACAGTGCCAGTGCTTTTGTCAAATGGTCTGAAGAGGAGGTGTGCCTCAACACCAAGTTCCTCGCTGCAAAGGCTGATGTCCATGCAGCCCTGTGTGACAACATTGACACGAGGACAGCTTTGGAGGGCCTCCGCACGGCCGTGACGGCATGCAACGTGTACCTTAGGAGCAAACAGGAGCAGAAGAAGTCTCCAGATGTAACCTTGCTTCGCAATGTTGCAGGGTATGTTACGCACATTTTGGAAGTGTTCGGAGTTGCAAACGAGACTGTGACGCCCGTCATTGGACTCGGAACAGGAGACAGCAAGGCGGCGAACATTGCGCACGAAGAGGCCTTGCAGCCTTACCTAGAAGCACTGGCCATGTTTCGCCAGAACGTGCGTGGCATTGCCATGAGCTTCAGTGGTTCACGCGAAAGCACTGAACTGATGGAGCTGTGTGATTCCCTCAGAGACTCAGTGCTGCCCGAATTGGGAGTGCGTCTGGAAGACCGTGAGGGTGAGAATGGAGCGATGACATCAGTCATCAAGATTGTGGGCAGAGAAGCCATTATGGCAGAGAGAGAGGAGAAAAGGAGGAAAGAAGAGAAGAAGAGGGAAGAGAAGGAGAAGAAGAGGTTGGAGATGGAGCAGAAGAAGGCAGAAAGGGACATGCAGCGAGCTGTAAACCCAAAGGAAATGTTTCTCAGTGAAACGGACAAGTACAGCCAGTTTGATTTGGAGACAGGTCTGCCCACCCATGATGCCGAGGGGAAGGAGCTGAGCAAAGGGCAGCTGAAGAAGGTGAAGAAGCTTCAGGAAGCGCAGGAGAAGAAATATGAGAAATACCTCGCAGAAGTGAAGGGATGTGTGGGCTAGGTAGGACTGAATGAGCGATGCCTGGTGTTCTGTGATTTGGTGCAGAGAATTGCTGTCTGTTTGCAAGCTTCCGGTGGTTCTTAAAAAGTTAGACCCTCACCCTTTATAGGTCTCAGTTGTCTTGGAATCGACCTTGATGTCGCTGAGGTATAAAAAAATGTTTGCAAAATTTTTTTTAGTTCAATGATACAAATACATATAATATTCATATTGTCAAAGTGTAACTAGATGGTTAAGTCCTCCGTGTACTATTGTTAAGCCAGGTGTAGACTTATAAATGATGCATTTGTTATCTGAGCATTAAAGTGAATTACGTTTAAATGTAAGAATGTGGCCGCAGTGTAAGTGGCTGCTGCTTTGTCCTCAAGGCTATTTTGACCTGTGAATCCACATCACATACCTTCACGGTGTTTACCTTCTCTGTGTATTCTTGAAAAGTACTTGCTTTTCGTGGTGCTTGATCTCGCTGCATTTCTGTTTATTTTATGCGTGTGCTTGCCTGCTCATCTAATTATCTGCTTTGAAATGTTTGTGGATATTTCAATGAAGTGAGGTGCAAAAGTAAGTCCTTGTCGTTTCTCTTGTTTAAGTGGAATTTTATATGCAGAAACGTATTTTCATTTATTATGCCACCATAGTGAGGGTTGTCTACCAATGCATTCTTACTCCTTTTGCCTTCATTGCGAGTCCTTTACGGCCAGATTTAGCTACGAGTGTCCAAACACGCTGAGTTATATTGTTGCTTTAAAGCTATCTTTTGTTTCTTTTCTCCATTGATGCACTGTGTGTGATATGGTTGAGGCTTGGGCGAGTTGGTTCATGACTAATAAAAAAGGGAACAGTGCAAAACGGATGATGCAGAAGACTGAAGAAAAGGAGGACAATTGCCAGCGCTGACTTACAACTAATTTGTATTTTTCAGCATGTCACATATATGCAAAAAGAAAGAAAGAACAGGACTAACAATTGCTACAAAGAAAGAACAGGACTAGCAATTGCTACAGATTCCATGCAGTCGTCACACTGCACCATTGTCATGCGCCACAAACACGTACACAATCATCTGTGGGCCAGAAACAATCTTTTTGAAAGGGATAACGAGGGCTTACTAATACAATTTTCTTTTGGGTGCTCTATTGGTTTCTGTAGTTATTTTCTTTTTGTGTTATCAATAACCTTTGTTTCGGGAAAGATTGGAGAGCAGCAAATGCAATCATGACAGTGTAGACCGCTTAAGTGATCACTAATCACTTCATGTGCATTATAGTGATGTTCTTTTGATCTTCCTTTAAGGAAGGGATTTATACACGCCCCCCGAACACTTCCCTAGGAGGACTTCGACACACCCCAAAAAAATTCTGCAACCATGAGCACCCCGCCCCAACACCCCCAGGAGGATTCCGACAACCCCCCAAAAACCTGATTTCTGGATTTAAGGCATCTAAAATATGAAAATACAAATCAGTTGCAAGTTGGTGCTTGTGTTTGTCCTTTTTTCTTCATTTGTGCATCGTCTGTTTTGCACTGTTCTCTTTGTTAACTGTGACATGCCCAAAAACAGAGTTTAGCAGAGATAAGTGTTTAATGCTTCCAGAACATCGCATTTTCGGGACAAAAGTTGGGGGAGCAGAAAATATCTTCACTGCTTTGGTTTACGAAGTCAAAAATGTCAGAAAACTGCTAGAACAATAATTATCTGAAGTTATATCAAGAAAGACCAGTGTCCAGGGGCTAAGATTTTAGTTTCAGCCATAAAGTTATGCAAAGGCAAGATAGCCGTCGATATTTAAGGGTAACAGAGTTGACAAGGTAAATGAGTTGATCCCTAGAGAAGGCAAGCGTGGCAGGGGGGCGGCAGAAAATTAGATTGGTAGGTGAGATCAAGAAGTTTGCGGGGATAAATTGGTAGCAGTTAGCATAGGACCGGGATAGTTGGAGATCTATGGGAGAGGCCTTTACCCTGCAGTGGGCGTAGACAGGTTGATGATGAATAAGACAGTGCGGGTGATAAACACCGACCCGCTGCTCACTCATTTGAGCATCAGAGCGTGTCACATCTATCAATTGGTTCCTTCGAGCACTCAACCCGAATTCCACTTGACTAAAATAGGAGCAGGACTATGCGAAATAATCAAATGCGTGCAATCAATGCTCGCAAAAAGTGGGCTTTCATAGGCCTTGTATTTGATTAACGAGCTCCAATTGCAGTTACAATGGTTTCAGTTATCGAAGAAAGCATTAGGTTGCAGTGCAGCCGTGAAATTTCTAGCTAGGGCGACGGTAAGCTGCGAATAATCGGTGGAAGGCGCGATTTTACTGAAGACCAGGATCTGGATTTATAAAGTATTTTTGTCACATACGGCGTTGTGAAAGCGGTCCCAGTAGAAATCCTGTATATCGCGTAACGCAAGAGTTGCGTGTCTGATTGCCACATGCCGCGGGTTCCAGTTCGACAGGAAAGCCCGCTTTCAGTGCTGCACCCATAACCCCGTTATTCAGCCAGTTCTGCTCAACTGAGCATCGGTGGTTGCGGAAGCGGCGGCCGTTTGAGCTGATAAGTAGCCGATTATCGTGCGCCAGTTTTTGCCCGCGCCGCTCCTCGCCGCTGCCGCTAGCGCAGCGACCGGCGGCAGCTCGTACATGCGAGACGGGTGGCTTTCCCGCACGACCTGGAGCTCAAGATGGCGGATGGACGCGCATCTCTGCTCCTTAGGGGAGCTACATCTAGATATTTGCGGTGCCAAGAGAACGCGAGCGAATCCTGCCGTTTACATGTTGACACGGCAGAAAGTGGGTTCGCTGCGCTGCTGTCGTAGTCATGTAAACGCGGCCTTTTATATTCCTCGAAACGCCCGCTTTGTTTACGCACGCCGAAGCAGTCAGGTTGGGTGCAAAAAAAAGATTTAAAATCGTCTGCAGGTGGCCATTTCTTTGCCTGGTGACTGAACGATTGACCAGCTTTGCGCTGGATAGGGCGGCGTGAATACGGTCTCTGAACTTTCGACATCTTCTCTGTCTCCGGTCTCTCTCAATCGCCGTTCAGCCATTCGTCCTGTGAAAACAGCTGGGGTGATTTGTTTTGTATAACGTGCGTGGTACTATAGTCGCAGCTGGTGTTTGTCATTTGTGTTGACCGAACCGCCAGCCATTTTACAAGCGCTTCTGCAGCGAAAAGGGCAGCGTTTGTTTGAAGTGCATGATTCGATGCACGGGACCTGCGAAGAGTGGCAGTTTGATCTAAACAATTGAGGAAAAATCCTAAGCGCAACAAAAAGCATGCCGTTGGTGGTCAGAGTTCGGGCGCCCATGAATCGAGCCAGTACATAAATACATAATAAATGAGCGTCTTTGTTTAAAGACGCTTATTTGTTAGTTTTAATTTACAAACCGCTAGCTCCTGTGCACTCAAATTTAGCACGAAGGTCATTAATTTCTTCCCATGAAAGAAAAGCTTGGCGGTCTGACTTATTTCCTTGTGCAAATACATGTAAAAAAACTAAAAAGTCTTAGTCTGCGCCCATACGCGAAAACTGCCCCCTCTCCCTTTTTTTTTTTCAAGAATAATTGCTGTTTCCTGCATTATTCTTAAAAAAAAAGAATCGGCCACAAAATGCGACCTTCGTGCTAAGTTCGAGCTCACTCAAGCCAGCCGTTTGTTAAAAACGACTTTTATTTTTTTAAAGCGGCTGATGTATTGCTGCAGCATCCTGTAATTCTATCATTTACGGTTCGCCGACTCGCCCAGCAAGGGCAGCGATCATTCCTGAGGGTGGAGTCCGGGGCAAAGATCCCCAAGTCGTAACTTGGGCTCCTGGAATGAGGAGCCACACCCATTCCTCTGCCAATGAAGTTCTCTACTACTACTACTACTACTACTACTACTACTAGTACTACTACTACTACTACTACTAGTAGTAGTAATAGTAGTAGTAGTAATAGTAGATCTAGATCTGGATGCAGATGGGTCGACTTTTCCCCTGTCTAGTGGATGGATGGAGGCCAGAAACACATGCATGCTACCGAGAATGAAAATGGCACGTGCGCGTTAGCGGAGCCGTTTGGCAAGCTCGACAGACTGGGATGCAAGGTTACTGCTACCCGCCATTTGCCATGATTGGAAAGTGGGTCCTTACTGAAGACCCCTGACGACCCAGCAGCAAACGAGGCCCTGGAGACACGGTGCCTTTTGTGTGCGCATCGCCGTGCAATCCGGGTGAAGAGACTGGAATTGAATTCTTTATTTGGTCAACACAACAGATTGCCGTGGGGCTTTGGAAGAAGGAAACATAAATTCCCCCGACTAGGCCCCTAGCCCCAAGCAGCGCAAACAGCAGTTTGTTACAAGAAACAAAGTAGGAGTACAAACAGTAATTCAAACCTTATACAATTCTAACATAACTATACAACAACATCGGGTAAACTACACATACGTTATATCAATTTCTGTAGTCTGCACAGCACAGTATTCAAAATCTAAATTGTGTATGACCGTGCGCGTCCATTGTGTGGACATCTTTATTGCTAGATGGAAGAGCCTTCAAGTCTCTTTGAGCCCTTCTTGCTTCAGTTCCATCAACACCAGCAGCAAGCGCTGGTCATCGAGGTAGGGCTGGCCAGTGCTTCCTCCCAAAGCTCGTAAGAAGAATGGACGGGATAGTGCGAGCCCCTTACGGTGTGAAATATGGTCCCGGAGACTTCGCAGAAGCGGCATAGCGGGGAATATAGGGTGGGGTGCGCTCGACCGTGTTCAGTCGATCTTACAACGAGATACCACCGTTTGTATACGAACCTGCATCTTCGGATCGGCCGGACTCCCCTTTCGCGGTAATTCAGTCCCCCTTGAAATGTGCGCACCAAATTTTAAAGCAGGGAAGTTTATTACAAAGTGGAACGCAGTACGACTTTTATTTCTCCATATCTATTAATGGCGGGGCGGCGGGCACAGGTGAGAATAAACGTTACCAAACACTCGCCGTTGAAGATTTCTGCCTGCTACGTTATAAATATCATCGAATACCAGTTAGGATAAACTACATAGGTGCTATCATACTAGAGAAAGGCTCCCTGGGAGGCAAAGAGCATTGCCTCACCACAACAGGATCTAGCCACCCCGGCGTATATAGTATTCGGATAAAACGACGGAGGAAAGAAGTCACGGAGTATTGTTTGCTCATGCCATGGAGGAAAGAATCTTCCTCCATGGCTTAAAATGTTCGATGATGGGAAAGCTTTTTGTCCTGCAGCGTCCAAAAATGCATGGGCTCTAAGTAAAGTTACGAATCAGCGCGCCGCTGGGCTGCAAGCTTCGTGCAGCGCTTCTGTGCTTTGTGGCGGAGCCACTACTACGCGCCCCTTCTGCATGGACGCCTCTGTGTCGGTGACTCGGACTTGCAGCGACAGCCAACAGATCCCAACGAGCCGCAACATGCCTGGGAAAGGCCGGATCGCTGGCGCTTCGCTGTCAGCGTGATTAAAACTTCGGCGGCGGCAAACGCGACGTGTGGAGACACGTCCGAAGGACGCGGAAGCCGCAGCGGAGAACCCCTCTATCCCTCTCTTTCGGACTCGGCGTGTGCCACTACTACCGACCCCTCACGAACTCTGAAAAAAGTATGTCGCGCCGTGTGCAAAAGCAGGGGGAAGGCTTGTTTGACTATTGGCGTTTTGGGTATAAATAGGGGGTGCCCCAAACGCTGAAGTTCATTCCTGGCTGTTGGAGCAGTAACTCAATGCTGTCACTCTGCTTGAGTGCTGTACTGTTACCTCGCCCGTCAGGGAATTGTTCCTGTATCTCTTCGGCTCATCTCTCGCCATGCAGTAAACCAGTTAAGTTTGCCTTTGGCTTCTGGTCGTCTTCTCCAAAACAGCAACATTTGCTGGCCGCTCGCTTCACCTTGCTACCAGACGCATGACGGAGGCGACGGAGCTCAGCTCGGGGACGCCTGCCCGAACGCAACAACGGGTTGCCAGCGGTGGGATGGCAACTTTGCAACAGTAATAATAATTATAATGCATACGCCCGTACATAGTGTGGCACCTCCTTTCCTGTCGAGCCTTGTGCAATCCATTCTCATAAAACGTCTATTTGGATTCAAGCATACGTGGTAAAGTGGCGCGCCTTGGGAAGCACGTGGTCGAATATTTTTTTAGTCGCTTTCAAGAGGGTCCAGGATAAGAAAAAAAGGTTACCTTATTTGGGCGTAAGAGCAATCCTTGATGATATACAGTCAGGATTAGCTTGTGTAGAATTCACAAAGAGAGACATGCTGTCTCACCTATGTGCAACGAGGGGCACCTGTCGTCGTGCTCCCTCGCTAACGGGACAATGAAGTTGTACTTCGGCGCGATTATCTTGAAAGATACAATAAGCATGGAGATTCCAGGTCACTTGTTGCACAATTTGCACTCCTTAACTGCTCCACTGGCCGTGACTACCTGCAAGGTACGGTTCGCCCCTTTTCCAAAAGGACGAGCTCGTTCGTACACTCTCTACCCGGATGGCTTCGCGCGTAGCGGAGAAGGTAGAAGAGGAAGACAGCTGCACGTAGCTCGCGCATTCACGGGGCGTACACCACGCGCCAAGGTGCATACAGACTCTGCGCACAGTGCCGAACATGTGCACGACGATCGAAATGAGCGGCTCCGCGATCCAGCCGACAGCAGCGACGGAGGATGTGAGTGCCGCCTTTAGGCAAAGTGATGCATGCGGTGTAGTGTACTGCTATACATACGCAAATGCGTATTCGAAGTGCCTGTAGGTTTTGTTGCCTATGGGAAATGTGTGTGCATACGGGAATAACTTCTTGGCTCTCCGTGCCCTTACAATTTAAAGAGGAAAGTCTTCGACTACAAAAACGCGAAAATTTTGGTATGTGTGCATGTGTGTACGTTTGTCAGTCTGTCTGTCGATTCATCTGCCATGGCCAAACATTAGAATTCTTGAACGAAATGTTTATATTGTGAGCGCCCTTGGCCATTCCATCAGGTTGGTGGACCACTCCTGGTGTGAGGATTCTTGACTGCTGTCAGTTCACCCCCTTTATCTGTACATTGTGTTCATCCTTAGCTGAACCGCCAGAACTTCGTCATCATCTCTGTAGATGCTCATCATCATCGTGCGTGCCCGCTAGTTTCTCGCTCAAGCGGCTTCCGAATAAACGGTCGCCGTGGACATCGACCTCTTGAGTGAACCTTGCCCTCTCAATACAGGCAGAACGTTTCCAAACTACCAATTCTGTTAGCATACTTCGTACCTGTCAACACTGTTCACCAAGAAGAAAACATTCGCCATATTTGAGGAAAAACTAAGTTACATAACTGATACTAGCAGCGTTCTTTTAATAAAAAAAAAAAAACGTCGGCGTAATTTTTGCGACAGTGAACGAAGAACACACGCTAGAAATAATATTATAACACAAAATACAAAAAAAGGCTAGGGCCGTGTGTTCGAGCAACGCGCCAGCATCCCGAACACAGGAAAATTGAATTGAATTCAAAACAAACCTGTAGTTGCGTTTATCATTGGAGACAGAAGGAGAACAACGTGAGAGTTGGCAGAGGCAGTTACGTGACAGCTACGGCAGAAGACTATCGTATTTCGACGACATTCGCAACTAAGCAAGCATGTGCGCGGCCAATTTATTTCTAGAAGATACTACAGTAAAACTTCGTTAATTCGAACTCGAAGGGGGCCATAAAATTGTTCGAATTAAGCGGAGAATGAATGGACATCGAGCCACACTGCGCGGGAAGAACACAAAGAAACTACTTCCGGACTCCTTATCGCGAATTAGGCGCTACTACACGTTTGGGGCAGGTGATTTCGTAAATAATATTCATGGAGCGCGAACAGCGAACGAAATTAGTTTATAATATATAATTAATAAACTGTCACAGCAGCGTAGCGCGTGCACTACGCTGTTGTTTTTCTGTTTAGTTGTTTTTCATCTCTAGTAAATTTGGTTTTGTTTGGATTTACAAGACATTGTAATCACTCTGGGCCGACTTCTTCTGCAAGGAGCGATGGAAACCAGGGAATCCTATTACGAATTAACCCGTAATACTGACCCGTTCGAATTATCGGGAGTTTTCTATCACCGAAATATACAGGGCTGTGCCGGGACCAGGGAGTAAGGTCGAATTGAACTGTAAGTTCGAATTAACAGAGTACGAATTAACGAGCTTTTACTGTGTAATGTTCCTTACGCCCGCACGCATGCGCGCGTGTGTGTCTTGGGCACGGACTAGCCAACCATAAAGCACGCGCTAGGTCCCATGTGGCTCGCCGTTCCATGCCCTCTCACACCATAGGACTAGGCTGCAGACTCATTGGTAACAACGTGGGTGCAGTTTGCCGACGTGCTGCGGAAGGCCGACGAAGAGATGCAGTGGCTGATCGGAGTGATTCTGGCAGCGCTGGCAGGCGTCGTCATCGCCGCAGTGTTCCTTGTGAGCTGTGGCTACGTCTGCGCCGAGATCTGCCGCGACATCCGCCAGAACATGCTCATACTGTGGGACACGCTGCTCTTCAGGGACCCCTGTGAGGAAGTTTTCTCTTCCGCGAAAATGACCGCGAAAATTCAAAACGCTTTTTTTCGAATCACGGGGTCGCTCCAGGCGTTTGCACGGATAGTAGATGGTTCCTCACCTCTCCTAGGTCAGCTTTCTAGGTTACCGTCCCGTCCAGACCAATACACCTTCCGTGTGCCCGCAGCCAGGACATTCTAAGCATTGAAGTGAGTTCGCGAACTTCGGTGCTGTCAGCTTCAATTATCTTTCCCGCTTCAGCTTGGTTCCTCTTTTATGCATAAGATGGCGCTACATGCCTGCACGCTTGCAGCCATGGGTGCAGCAAGCCTTGAGACTGGAATATTGGCAGTGAAGAACAGCAGAGGGAAACTGGACTGACACCCGATATTGCACAGAACCGTTTTTCTGAAACCTGCTACTCTTGTAAGCGCTAAAATTAATACAAATCCTTGGACTACAGCTTTCCAGGACCTCCGGCAGGGTGACACTTGAGACAACCCTGAGGCGAAGGGGACCCCACAAGCTTAATTACCATCACCTTTTGTTGCTGGAATTACACAACTGAAATCACTGTAATTTCAGTGAATCCAATCGCTGTATGACCTTAATCATCCCCCACATCCCCGCTGAAATTTTTGAATGATGGTATAACTACGTGCTCCTGTAAAGGGTGCACCACTGCAGCCTGGTCACTGCTGCGGTGAAGTACCCCTCTGTTATACATGCAAGTTGACTTCCAAGGCTGTCGAGGGGACGAAAAACAAATTAGAATGTTGGTGGACGAAAAGCAGAGAGGGGAATACTGCCTAGGACAGTTACCACCTGTAACAGAAAAAAAAGTATTTTGTGCCTAATAAGCTTTTTGTGCCAGCCCTAAGCAGCGCTAGTATTAAACCAAGAGTGTAAAACATGGTATATTAGTCCTTTTTGGTAAGATGATATGTCATCACCCCGCTACAAAGGGGAAACCAATAGCAATCATCATCATCACCATCATTCAAGGGGAAAAAATGCGCAAGCATAAGCCGGTGTACTCTCGCACACTATGCGACTAAATAAATTACTTATACCACGGCTAGTTAGGGCTGGTAATGGGGGCCACATTTATTTTAACTTTTATATCTGGCCTTTCGCATATGCCTAATGCACAAAACAGCAAGTGGTGATCAAATTATAATAAGTGGTTACGCAGGAGAAGCAAATCCTAATCGAAATTTTCAGCTGAAAGTAGAATATCAAGAAGGAAAGAGACAAAGAAGAAGGGCGGGTAATTTGAATACTGATTTGAGTAAGGGACTGAGTAAAATGTTTACAAGAGTGGAGTAAAAAGAAATGAAAAGAAAAACTGAAAGGTGGGTAGCATTTTCGTAGTTGAGAAAGCCGCGAGCTGTTGGCGCTGCTCTGACACGTAAGATCAAATGTTCTTGAACTTCAGGCAGCGAGCAGTGGGAGTGTGAACATCGATTTTTTTTTTCAGGGCACCTATCTTAATCAAATGACGTTCAGCTGCGCTGCATGGTAGCAAAGGTCAATAGTGAATGTGAATAAAACAAGCGTGGCTCTCGCCCAAACACCAGTAAACGGGACTACGTCTTTGCTGGGCTTGGGCACCTGTTCCTTTGATTTGGCAGTCACAGGATGACCGGGTCTCTATCCGCGTCTTCTATGACAAAAGGAGTGCTAATCAACCTTTTCCTTGGGTACATTAGCCTTTTTCCTGGGTGCATGTTCAGGAGCTTTGACCGGCCTGAATTCATACTGAGCCGTTCGCTGCAGTGTTTATTACTACCGAAGTCTGCGTCGGTTGCTTGGCGTTTTGTTAACGCATAAAGTACCCCCAGCACCAACCGTGTAACCCTCTGTACCAACGCAAAGATTAATAACTGGGGAAGTTAACACATTTACACGCTTTAATAGTGTAAACGGAGGTAGCCGGTAGAAGGGAATTTTGAAGAATCATCAAAACTACCAAAATAAACGAATATAAAATTTACTAATGAGCTCGAAAATATCTGTCTTATAAACACACTCATGTGACGAAAGCAAAAATAAAAAGGCCCCAAAACAAACCGAAACACCAAAAATCGTGAAAACGGTCCAACCGTGTAACTACTCCCTGCGTATCCACAGAAATGCATAATTGGAGAAGTTAACCCATTTAATCGTTATAATAGTGTAAAACAAGATAATTGGTCGAACAAAAAAACTCAAAATGGAGAGACGCGGCTTGGGAGGGCTCATGTGTCGGAAGACAAAACTGAATTTCTGTACATTTTTGAAGGACAGTCCTTCCTTGACAAAGCATTAACTTAGTACAGCTGTTGAATGGGCTAGTTGGTAACTCATGGCGGTGATACGTAGCGCAAAAAAAAAAAAAAACGCACGGGGAGGAAAAGTATACACACTGTTACTAATCAGCGCGCCGCTCTTCTGAAAGCTACTTGCAGAGCTTTTGTGCTTTGTGGCGGAGCCACCACTTCACGCGCCTTCTGCGTGGGTTCACTGTCTCGGTTAATCAGGCCTGCAGCGACCGCAAACGGGTCCCAACCAGCCTCAACATGCGTGGGAAAGGCCGGATCGCTGGCACCTCGCTGTCGGCTTGATTCAAACTTCAGAGGCGGCGAATGCGACGTGCGGATACACGTCCGAAGGACGCGGAAGCCGCAGCGGTGAACCCCTCTCTCCCCTTTCTCGGACTCAGCGTGTGCCGCCGCTACTACCGACCCCTCACCAGCTCTGGAAAGAGCGTTGTGTGTGTCTGTACCATGTCGCGCCGTGTGCAGAAAGCAGGGGGAACGATTGTTTGAACGTTAGCGCTTTGGGTATAAATACGGGGTGCCCCAAGCGCCGAAGTGCATTGCTGTTGGAGCAGCGGATCAATGCTATCACTCTGTTCGAGTCCTGTACTGTAACCTCGCCAGGAAGAGCATTGTTCTTGTCTTGCTTCAGCTGATCGCTCACCATACAGTAAACCAGGTAAGTTTTCCTTCGGCTTCTTGTAGTCGTCATCAAGACCACTCGCATGACGGAGACGAGAGGTTCGTGGTCGCCTTCCAGCATGTAACAACACGGACACGCGCTTCTGTGTCCGTGTGTATACTTTTCGTCCCCGTTTGCTTTTTCGGCGCTACGTGTCACCACTATTGACGAAGCATTAACACTGATCTCATTATGCTTTTGTGCAGGCTACCGAGTTCTGTGCTCCTTGGCTCAGGGTACGGAGGTGCGAGTTCCAAGTTACGAGTCGTACCTGAAGTGGAAACGAGGCGATCTGAAAGAAGATTACTCCGTCGCAGCGGTACCAGGAATGTCCTCCCCACTCTGGAAGAGTCAGGACGACGAAGAGGAAGACCAAGACGACGATACCGCTAGTCGTAGGCCGCTAATAGTATCCGACGCAATCGAGACGTATAGCGGCCGTGAAATAGAGGCATGAATAAATAATCGAGCCCAAAAAACTGGGAAGAGAGTTTCGAAGATGCGAGGATACTACATTTATTCCAGAAACTTGCTGAATCGACCAGACAAACGGTGGGGTTTTACGGTACTAGATAAAATCCTAAAGATGGGACCAGCTCTTAAGTTACAACTTTGTGAAAGTCTCTGGGCGAATAGCAGAAAAAAAGGAGCTAGCGCTGTGGTTCAGGGGACATGAACAGTCATCAACAAGCAACATAAATTAAGGATGCAAGCGAGAACTGCAGCACATACTTACCCGCTAATTAACACAGCAAAGTTTAAACGGCAAGCAAATTAACTATAAATTACATTACATCTGCGCCTTTATTCTGCTTTCCTAGCACACGCTACCCAACTGGTTGCAGGTTGAAGACTCGGAACAATTCTCCGTGGCCTGGGCTTCACGTTGGCACCAGAACGGACATTAGAATGCTTATCAGTACTGTTACGATTCTTCACGCCGCTACCATGTTCGCGCGTCTTGCAAAGTTCTGCGGATTGCCCCGGTGTGTAAGAAACGCAAAGAAAGCTTCCTCGGACAAGCCGCAACGTGCCTGAGACCGGCCGGATCCCGGGCGCCACGCTGTCGGCGTGATACGAACTTCGACAGCTGCAAACTCTGCGTGTTGATACCTCACCCGGCGAGGCAGACGCAGCTCGCCGAGATCACCTCCCCCTCTCTCAGGCTCAACGTGCGCCGCTTCTGCCGGCCCCTCACGAACTCTGGAAAGAGTGTTCGTGTGCGTTGTTCCAGAAGCCTTAGAAGAACTGTTTGACCGTTAGCGCTTCGAGGATAAATACGCGGTTCCTCCGAGCGCAGACCGCATCCTTTGACAGCATCGAACCCCGCTGTCGCTGTGTTCGAGTCTTGCTGTAAGCTCGCCGGGAAGGACATTGTTCCTGTATTTCTTCGGCTCATCTCTCGCCATGCAGTAAACCAGTTAAGTTTGCCTTCGGATTCTTGTCGTCATCACCAAGGCAGGAACTTTTGCTCACCGCTTACCACCACGGTATACCTCACATGACGGAGGCGACGGAGACGCCTTCCTGTAGACGCGTCCCGTTGGGATGGCAACGGTGGGATGGTAACTTAGTAGCAGTACTCGGCCGCAAACAACCGCCGACATACCGGCCCTCTTCCATCACTACGGCTTACACTCTCACAATCACTACTGCTTGGAACCATAATCGGACATAAACACTTCAAATTAGACGGCTTCAACAAATTAGTTTAAAGAAAATTGAAACTTACGAAGCATATTGTTTCAGGCCTGTAAAAAAATACGGTGGAAATAATCAAAAGGCCACTCAAATCTGGGCTCGAACTGTAGCTACAAGCACCCTCACCTCTGGAGCGCAAGCCTACCTAATCCATAGGCCACAGAAATCGTAGCTCGAACTGTTACTGTCAGCACCTTCACACATGGGGCGCGACCCTTCACTCCTAATTTCACACACACTTGGACTGTGTAGGCGCTTCGTTGTGCCAGTCGTCGCACAATCAGTAAACTACATCGTGCTACCAGAGTCCCACAACTACAAACTACTGCCCCTCTTCCACCTATCAAAGTAAACGTAGCTTAAAAACAAGTCGAACAAAAGAACTACGCGCGACCACCTATACATCAAGGCACACAGTTCATAGCTTCGGATGATCTGCGACGACAACCATCTCCGATGTTCCTAGCCCTATTCCACCCTGGCAACACCCCTTTATCAGAGAGAGTATGACGTTGCATCCAGTATCAGGCGCTGCTAGACGTGCTCGTAGAAAACGTATCGCCTCGCTATCCATAACTTCAGAACCTAATTAAATCCACAGACATTCTTACTGACGTCAGTATATCACACGCACCGGATGATCCATCTATACAAGGTGGTCGTCATCTTTCCATGCCGCACATTCCAGACAACCATTCAGGCCCTTGAATCTGTCGCGCACGTAAAAGAGTATCCAGAGTTGCATTGGGAGAAGGCAGTGTTTTGAACGAACCAAACTTGTGTTTTGTCTTCGTGGTGCCTCGAATTAAGCAGTTAATTTGTAGGTGGTTATGTTCAAGCCGCAGCCAAATGGGAATTGGTGGATCGGCTGCGATCTGTCTGACGGCAGCCATCATCGTCACTGACTCTCTGTGTGCACCACTTTCAAAAGAAGTTCGCGGGGCCGATACACACATTCCATTTGGCTGCGACGTCAACAGCACTTCAAACAAAACATCTTACGTGACGGCATGACAGATGAACAGAGTCCTTCAATGCTTTTGAGGACTCTGATAAAACGGAGCTTGGTTAAGAACTCAGGGGATTGGCCAGTATAGCGATGACAGCTGCCGCCACCAATTACCATTGGCTGCGACGACAACATAACCGCCCAGTGTCCCCCGTACCCACTCGACGGAACTTTGGCCAGTGACGATGACAGCTGGCGTCAGAAGCTCATGGCCGATTCGTGTATGAATAGGGGAAATAGAGGTATGTATAAGGCTGTCGCCTTTAACACAAGAAATGAGTGTTTAGTGCCTGCCTGAATTTTTCCTCATTACCCCGACGAATATCATAGATCACCCAGGCTTATGAAAAGACCGCTTGGAAGGCTCAAAGCTTTGTTCTTTCAAAATAGCTTCGCGTCTTGGTGAGCCACTCCAAACGCCTTTTTCATGCATAAAACCTGAGGCAGTTTGAGATTAAAAATGAAGCCAGTTGTTCGGCGCGAACTTCACGAGCAGGCAATCAACTCTTTTATGTAATACATTGAATAAAGTGCGTAATGTTTCGAAGATATATGCCAAATGGTCCGAGATCCATTTCCTGTTCTCCCCCATCGTGCTCCTCGGCATGCTTCGGCTGATTCGATTTAGGCCGGGGCATCGGTTTTTCTGATCGGAGGCGAAAAACTAAAGTGCCGGTGTGTCGAGACTTCAGCGTGCGTAAAAATGCCCAGGTGGTCTAAATTAGTCCGTAGAATAACCATTCTACAGTGCATCTAATAAGCCAGTTGTATCTGGCCCTGTAAAAACGCGAATTTTCTTCCTTTCGGCCACACAGTGCGATCGTAGACATTCGATTAGTGCTTTCACATCTCAAGTGTTTCTTTTATTACCCTTATTCCAAAAAAAAAAAAGCAAATTTTTCTACTGGGAATTAGCATGAAGCTACTTAATGACTTGCTCGTTTTATTCATACTGGCGTACTCAAATGTCCTTGCTTTCAATAGCTCAGCGCACTTAGAACATAATAATTTCGAAAGCTCCGTTTTTTAGACAGCTATCCCTATTGAGCCTTAACGATCGGACGGAGACCGCTTCGTCGCACCATTTCCGTCCGTGAGACGACGCCTTCGAAGACACAGTCCCCATGGTGGCGCCAAGAGACGATGCAACCGACTTAATTTGTCATTATGACGAAAGAGCTGTGACAACCGTATGGATATTTGTACCATTATAGCCACCTGCCTCGTTTGTAACAACGAAAGAACGCTTCTTCTATCTTTGTTTTTTTCTTGAAAAACATTGAACCAACGCTAGGCCTACACCATTTGTGTTCCCGAATGGCGATATATAGTGAAAAACGAGCCTTTGGCGTCTCGTGATGAGAAACACGTGCAGTGTAAAACGCTATCTAGCGCAAGAAATAACAGCATAAGCAAGGTCTCATTAGCTGCCCAGTCAAATTCGTGCTGAACTTCATTCGTATTCAAGACAGGGGGGGAGGGGGGACTTCGATTTTCAGTTTCGGACTCGTCGTGGAGTCTCCGAGACGCCATCGGGTACTAGTTTTCATGCGAAAGCTTCAGATCTCTACGTTTCAAGCAAGCGCGTTGTGAGGTACAGAAAATTGGGAGTACAAAGAGTAGAAGTTGTTGCCAGACGGAGCGCGAGCCAGCTGGCGGTGGGTAGAGAGCGAAACCAGCTTCGGAGGTAGTTGTTCAGGGGTACTGTGCCTAGGGGGCTGGTCATTTATTTATTTATTTACTTGTTTATTTTTATTTACTTTTATTTATTTATTTACTTACTTATTTACTTACTTATCTATTACTTATTTATTTATTCACTTATTTACTTATTTATTTACTTACTTACTTACTTATTTACTTATTTATTTATTTATTTAAGTATTTACTTATTGATTTATTTACTTACTTATTTTGATTGATTTGATTGATTGTAGGGTTTAAAGGGGCCCTGAAAGGCGTTTTGAGCACACTAAATGAAGTAGCGCAATCGTTAGATTGGGTCGTCAAGGTCATCTGGGCCAAGTATTACTCTTTTACGCGCAGCGGAAAGCTCACACTTTTGTTGCAAAGTTTGTCGCTTTTTTCTCACCCTTTCCTTCGTGTTTTTGGACGCCGCCATCTTCACATGTCTACATCATCGATTCCCAGATGTTCGTCATGAGCTAGACATCCTGCTATTGGGCGGCTTTTTCACGCACTTCCGGCAAAGAGATGAGTCGTCTGCTCAGCGTCGGCTCGCCGGCTGATCTGCCAGTGGAGTGTCGGAGTGCTTGGACATTTTACGGTACACGAAACAATTGGAAACAAACGCTTAACCGTTCGTATTGAATGCAACACGGCCATAACACGATATGGATATTCTCTTACCTGAGTACGTTCCTTAAAGAAAGCGTTGAAGCCCCGTGGCACTTCTTTCGTGCAATCGCAGAGAACGCCCTGAGCCAAATTCCCGGGTTTGACGGATACATTTTATTCCACTCAAAACAATCCAGAGATGCGTTTCGAACGAACACAACGTCACAACATGCGTTGCAAGTCTGAACCGCGATTGACCGACGATAGGTTGCCTCCTCCTGCCCGTCGTAAATTCGGCACTCACCTCGCGCGCGGTTTGCGGGGACGAACAGCAAGTCACTTAACTCTGGCGCGCAAGCCGAGATGGCTTTTAGCCACGCACACTGCACATACCCCATGCGAGGTTGAGTCGTACGTCACTCGAGTAAGATAATCCAGACCATGGGAAGCACTATCCACCCGCAGAAGCACAACGTCGCATTTCATCGCGAAACAAAGGCGTCAACAACACACACACACCATCGCCTCCTGTAATGCCAAACGCATCTCACACTTCCCAATGGGAGTGAGTGGTACGACTGCAGTGCCCACATGTCGCGAGGTGGGGCCCCGAGCTGAACCGGGATCACGCAACGGCAACTGACTTCTGGGGCGGTTTGGGCCTTGTTGCCAAGGCAACGGATGTTTGAGATTGTCAAAGAAATGGCGCTCGCCCCAGCGCTAGAAAGCTCAGAGCCGCGCCGGAGCATGTTTTGCCAACGTTGCCGCTCTCCACCACGCGTCGCCCCAAGCTGAACTGGTCACATGATTGAAGCGTTTTGTGCACGGGTTCTGTATCGGTGTAGTATGACTTTTTCACATGCCGCCGGCAGGAATTACCACCGCCGCAAAATAAGACCCGGCACCAGCGGGGCCACATCTGATACGGCGCTTTTTGGATAAACAGTGCGCGGTGCATCAAGGGAACGAGCGCACGCCCCTCCCCGTGCGGCTGCGAGTTCGCCGCCGATAAAAAGTCATGTGCCGCCAGCAACGTACACCGCGAAAGGGCAAGGCCAGGCCGCCGCATACATGCGGCCAGATTTTTCGTTCGCTTTTCCAGCCTTGAGCGGAGTCCGGGATTCATGGTGTCAACAAAGCTTGCCCGTAGCAGACGACAGTCTCAGCAGCGCAATAGCGGAAGTACGTCACCGCTGCGGAGCGCAGCATCATGGGAGGCAAGGCTCGCGCGCCGTCAACAGCGGAGAGTAAGTCGAAAGGAGGAGGAAACGCGGAGCGACGATAATGCGCGGTTTTTGATTTACGATTTTTCAGCTAATACTCATCGCTTTAACAAAATTCTTACGGGAGGAGATTGCAAATACATTGCTTTATTTAGGTACATGTACATCCATGCATCGGCGGAAGGTATTTCAGGACCCCTTTAACGCGCCGACGCAACGCAGGCGATGAGGCGCGCCGTAGTGGAGGGCTCCGGATTAATTTTGACCACCTGGGGATCTTTATCGTGCGCCGAAATCTCGTACACACGGGCGTTTTTGCTTTTCACCTCCATCAGAAAAGCGGCCGCCGCGACCGGGAATCGAACCCACGACCTCGTGCTCAGCATACTTACTTATTTACTTACTTACTTATTTACTTACTCCTTTACTTATTTACATACCTATTTACTTACTTACTTATTTACTTATTTACTGATTTACTTACTTACTTACTTACTTATTTACTTACTTATTTACTTACTTATTTATTGTAGGGCTTAACGCGCCGACGCAACGTAGGCGATGAGACGCGCCGTAGTGGAGGGCTCCGGATTAATTTACCGTAAAATCCCGAGAGATAGCCCACCTAAGATCGAGAGCAAATCGAGTGAAAATATGACGTGGGCTAACTTTCGGTGTGCAGTAAAAAAAAAGTTGAGAAATGTATCGCAGCCAAAGAACGAACACGCGTTTATTAGCACTGTATTCATTCGCCGTCAAAACTGTCGAACGAACAGTCGCTCTCAGTGTCAAACAAAAGGTCGACCACCTCCTCACGCACGGAGTTCGACGTGGTTGGCAGGGCAGCAGAAGGAGGGATCGCCGAAACGAGCCGCTCATGAAGCTCTGAGTCTTCTGATCCATCGAGGGCTGTTGATATACCGTACCTTTCCAGGTTCCTGTGACCTGTGACCTGTTATCGCACCCTACCCACGCTAGCTAACCTCGTTTCCGCGGGCGTCATCCCCGGCTGGGATGATGCTATTGTCAGGGGTGGGTTATCTTTAGGTATTTAAAAAAAAAAATCGTGCCAAAAACAGGGGTGGGTTATCTTTCGGGGGTGGGGCATCTCTCGGGCTTTTACGGTAGACCACCTGGGGATTTTTAACGTGCGCTGAAACCTCGAAATCCTCTGATGGAGGCCGCTGCGGCCGGGAATCGAACCCGCGTCCTCGCGCTCAGCTTCAGGATAGCCACTGAGCCACCGCGGCCGGTGCAGGGGGCTGGTCAAGTGGTGAGGGGCGCGGCCACAGCGTCCAACAGAAAGTTCAATGGAATACCAAAACAAAAGGTCCAGCCAGGCTTGCGCATTTACATCCTTAGATAGTTCTAAGCATCTCCCGTGATCTTTTCTGTATGGGCTATATTCCTACGGTGAGGGACTCCACGAAATACCCGGGGCATTCCGCGGTTAGTCCGAATTCTGTAATTAAAAAGGCCCCGCATAAACCCGCATAAGCGGGACATTCATATTCGGTACTGCTGGCGTCTTTACGTTACTGCGTCCTCTTTGTCCCTCGTCGTCTCTCCATCCTTATCTTCTTTCTCTCTTTTTCCACACACACTGTTTACCGCCCGCAATCGCTGAGCGCAGCGACTAGATGCCGGAAGTGCTCGTTTCCAAGGAGGCAGCGCTTCCATAACGAATATCTATCGATGCCGTCTATTCTTTCCCTGAACATATCACCACCGGTAGGAAGGGGAGAGCGTTGTTACGCAATAAAGGCGGAAAAGCAGCTAACGCTGTCACAGGACGGCGCGCAGCGCTTCCCGTTCCTGCGTGGCGGCAGGTGAAGGACCTGAGAACGCTCCATTATTCCTGCTAACCTATTTATCGCTGTCACCGTTATCCGCTCCTCGCAGGTCGATCACACACAACACAGTGGGGAAAATGAGGAAGTGGCGTCGTGGCGCCCGGGAGCGGACAGAAAGGAAGAGCGAGCCGTTGCGTCACTTCCGGTCTCTGCGTGGCGCATGCGGGGTCAAGACGCCTCACTTTCGCCTCCTTTCGCTTCACTGCACTGTGCCTTCTCTCATGCTTCTCCCACAGAACAGGGAGAACTTCCAGGGGGCGCCACTGAAAAGACAGCCCTTTGTTCTTTCCTACCTTCTGCGGCCCGAGCAGTTAAGCCGCATCGTCTGCTTCTACCACGTCGTCTGCTGCTCCCCGGTCGTCTGCTGTTGCGTCAGTGTTATTATAAAAAAATAGTATCGGCTCAACAGGCGGGGAAGGGAACCGGCCCTGCGTTTGTTCTCTTCTATGGCCCACCTGCTTTCCGCGCGAAGTGGAGACAATCTCTCCACTTATTCGGATCTCTTTCAATTTCACTCCGTGCTCTGGCGACGACGCGATCCCTCATTTCCGGATGCTTACTTCCGTCCCGGCTTGCCGCTGATGAATCCCCCCCCCCCCCTCATTCCTTTTCCCAGCTTCCACACGGAGCTGCACAAGTCGTACCGTCGAAGTATTGTTTACTGCGCGTTTGGGCTCCCGCCGCTGCATGAACAACGCTCGCTTGGCATCCCCCAGCGGGGTGCTGCTGTCTGGGTCACGCTCACTTCCGTTTTTGCCTCGCGCTCCGCGGCTCCTGCTTCGGTGTCGCCGAAAGCCCACGTGTTGTCGCCAGAATGAGCATTTTCAAAGAAAGATGAAGAGATCTCGGGCGTAAGTGATGGGGAAGTGGCAGACAACGTCTGTTTGTTTTTAGGACTCACTAGATTGGTAACGCTCTTCTGAAGCCTGGGACTCGGTATGCATTATCCGTAACGCAATCTCTTAAAAAAATTGCTAGAGACGTTAAATAATAAAACTTCTTTCAAGAGATGCTTCGTGTATTTGTTGCTCGGATAGGCCAAGTGGTGTTGAGTTCCTGCACCACGGAAAGGGTCCTTGACCTGCTACTGTTTCAACCCCACCAACGAACATATGCAGCCGCGAACGTGTTGAGCTTGTAATATGTTTGAAGTATAGTGTATGTAGAAGTATACTGCATTTGCTTAAGCGTCTTGACAGGGGCAGGTTAGATTGTAAGAAGCCTAAGTGTTTGTGCATGTGTGCATGCGCGTGTGTGAATGCACGCGTGTGTGCACGAGAGTGTGCGCGCGTGCGTGTGTGCGTGCGTGTTCGTGCTTCAATCCTTTTCTTCATTTTTTCACGAAGTACATGCAAGCTTCTCAGATGTTTCCGTGACGTAATTCGCTTTTCTACCAGCTGAGCTCCATCAATCACTGAACATCGTGCACCGAATGCTATGCGAAATCGTGCGATAGAAGCACCCGGGGTGATCAAACAAAACAAGAACCCCCAAAAAGACAGAAGCTCCCGTTTCCAATTTGGCCGGGCCGCGTCTTATCCAATTTCCGCAAAGTTGCGTCAACTGCAGTCTCCCTTTTCACGTGTTCTCACGAGAAGCGCAAAACGAGCTCAGCGGGTCTTCTCATTTCTGCAGCGTAGACGAGGGCGACTGGGAGCCAGTGTTACGCGAACGAAGAAAACGCTAAGGAAACGCAAAGGGCAGACAGAGAGGGAAGCGTCTCCTGCGGGATGCGGCGCCGAGTTCGTATGTGGAGCGGATTTCCTGGTGTCCCGGCATCCGCCGATCCTCGCACGATCTGCCCGGATCGCAAGGTGGAGAACTCTCCCTTCGCGAGACCCACATACCTGACGGCGCTGCATACGGGCATATCCCGCGGCCATTCAGCCCGCTGCCAGCTGCCCGTATGATCGGCAAGCTTGGCGACCACACAAGCTCCCCGCGGGCTCCGTGTCTTGCACGTGTACGTGTCTAAACACGCATCGTCTCACCTCACCCCCTCCCCCTCTTCCTCTGTCTTCCTCTTTATCGTTTTTATCCTAATGCGAGGGTTTTCAACGAGAATACATAACTGTAAAACGGAGGAGCTTTCTCTTCTAACCGAAAACGCGAGGAAGGCGTGGACAGAAAAAAGAGAGTAAACGAAAACAAACAAACCGTTGCGCAATGATGGAGCCAAAGAGAGGACAGAATAGCGAGTGAAATTTCGTCAAACTCTTAAGATAAGCTTGGGTTTCAACAGCGCAGTAAAGGAACAAGATAAGAGGGAGCAAATAAGCCCAGAGAGGAAGCTATCAATCAAGTGACAAAAGCGAGCCCGCAAGAATAACGGTCCCTGAACTATACGGATAGGCCCCTCCCATTTTCTCACTGCTCCTTTTTTTTGTCTTGCCTACTTTTCTCCCGTTTTTTAGGCGAGCGTGTGGGTGCGCGAGCTATGTTTGTGTTTTTATCCTTACGTAAGAAAAACGGCAGATTTAGAATATCTCCAGCGCAGGGTGTCGGCCGCTCCAAACAGCTTCGGCTTTCGCCGGGAAAATCGGGACCGCCACTGCGCGCGGTCCAAATGCGTGCAGCGTGGCCAGAAGTACAACGCCAGCGGAAAGGATCTCTCTCTCTCTCTCTCTCTCTCTCTCTCTCTCTCTCTCTCTCTCTCTCTCTCTCTCTCTCTCTCTCTCTCTCTCTCTCTCTCTCTCTCTCTCTCTCTCTCTCTCTCTCTCTCTCTCTCTCTCTCTCTCTCTCTCTCTCTCTCTCTCTCTCTCTCTCTCTCTCTCTCTCTCTCTCTCTCTCTCTCTCTCTCTCTCACACACACACACACACACACACACGCACGCACGTACAAACACGTGCACGCACGTACAAACACGTGCACGCACGCAAGCACAGATTGCAGTTTGTATTTTCCCGGAAAGGTCGTAACATGCATGACATTTCATGCACCCGGCAGAGACTTCTTCAATACAGAACATGAAGGAAGTGCTAGAATTTTAGAGCGCCCTCTAACATGTAAGCAACGGTGCCTCACAGATGTGGCCATTTATTTGCCTGCAGAAACAAGCAGATATGAGCGAATAAGGCGAACTACTGGTTGTTCTGACCTTTAATTAAAAAATTCGCACTCTCAGCAAAACTCGTTTGTTTACGCACCAGGTCGGGTTCAAAAAGTCAGAATAGGCTCAAAAAGCCTATTCTGACTTTCTTGAACTTTTTTGACTGTCTTGAACAGGCTGCCGATAGAGCTTTTTAGCTGAGTGCGACCGAGAAATGTTTCACCCTTAATCCTTTTCTTTTATTCCGCATGACACGTGTTTCATTGCTGTTGCCTAAAACACGAATGAAAGTAACAAATAAAACTCACAAAGAGTGATATGGCTGTCTTTCCGAATTTTTAAATCAGCGCAGTTGTCGCCGGGTGAAACGGAAAGTGTAAAAACACGGGACCACCCTCGTCTTTCTCCCGACACTGCACCCTACTTGGCTAACGCTGAATGTGTAGGAGAGAAAACTGCGGCAGTGCGCACGACGGCCTCTTCGTCTTGTGGTGGTGGCGACGGGGGCCGCGGAGAAAGAGGCGCTCGGAAACCGAATCCCTGCTCCCCACTGAGCTCACGGGGAGAGCCCGCCCGGGTCAAAGTTCGACGGAGGTCGTGCGAACGTTTTTTTCCCCACTGCCGCTGAAATGAGCGGCTTTCGCTCGGATTATAGGCGAGCGCTTTCCCCTGAGTATTGCTGAGCACTTTTTTTTTTTTAGTTCTTCGTGTATCTACACGACACACGAGAAGCTTACGCGGATTATGAAACTGCGGCTCTTCGACTTTTTCAGCTATAGGTGATATAGTTGCTATGAGAATTACGGGCCGGTAATTGTTTTCCGAATGCATGCGGTGGGAACTTGGCAACGTAGAAGCTCGCAAGCTAATTGCGGCATCCTGTTGGCTCAGAAAAGGTTCGAAAACAGAAAAATACGAGCTAACACGCGGACTGTGCTTCCGCTTCCCGCGTAGTGTTACATCTGTAGCTGCCAATTGTGCTCCGGCGTCTACATTAGGGGCGAAGCACCTCAGGACCGCGCTTTGTCCGTGGCTTGTCCAATGGCGTCCGTGTACACAGTGTTGCGCATGCGCGAGGAGCATTGGACTGGATTGAATTGGATCGGATTGGATTGGATTAAATTGACTTGTATCGGATTGGATTGGACTGAAATTTTATGTACTGTACACACGCGTTATCACTCATTTACATGCGCGAGTGGGCAATGCCACTGGTGATTTACGGTAAGAACGATCCCCAGTGCTTCGTCCACTCGTGATGATTCACTTAGCGGAGATGTGCGAATTTCTTTTTTAACTTTTTTCCTGGTGCTTTCGACGTGCTGAGATGAAGGACCGCACTTTGGAGTCAGACGTCGTTCCAACGAAAGTTTGATGCGAAATACTGAGTACCTAAGCTAATGTCGTTAGCGTGTGAGGTCTGAAAGCTACTCTTAAAGTGTGTTTGTGCGACTGATGGCTAATCTGCCTCGGTAACTACAATTAGAAAGTCACCCCCTTTCCCAGAAATGTCATTTTAGGTAGAGATGGGGTAAAAGGGTATCAGACGTCTTATCAGCTGCAACTGCTGACTCCGAGTGAGTGCCGCAAACTAATTGCTGCGGGAAGCCAACACAAAGTTGTGACCTGGATAATTTTGTACGCTACTGCCACAGGAATGATGTGCCCATTCTTTCACTGCGGTCGCTACCCGGTTACTCCCCTGCCATCCACGTTATTCAGGTCCATGTCCTCTTTACCTCTGTTGTCTGTTTGCCTTTTTTTGGGCTGTATTTTCAGTCCTGTTCTTTTTAACCCCTCCTATATATCCTATCTCATGAAAGGGTACGAGTATTTTTCAACGTCACCGACCACACCCCGTAATCATCATGTCACATTTCTTTTCTTTACTTTTTCTTTTGCGATTACCCAACTCTCCAAGATTCCAAGATCTTTCGTTGTCTCTTTTTTTTTCTCTTTATTTATTATTTTCTCCGCTAAAATAAACCTGGTCACAGCCTAATCTTTACATGCAGCTTCTTGGCCAATCCCCTGTATGGATATGCGCCGTGATTCGAGGATACCAATCAAACTTCCAAGCAACCAACCCGATCGGCCACCCTTCATCGTCATCGCCGCTGCCTGCTCGACAGTGTTCTCGGTCTCGCGAGCAGCTTCAGAACAGGTGACGCCATGGTGAGCAAGAGTCGGCTGCGAGCCTCGCTGGGCGCCGTGCTGGCATACGCGTTCATCTTCGACTACCTCATCTACGCCATGGCACCCGGATGGAACTGGCCACACATCTTCCAAAAGCCAAACCAGGTTAGACGCCGCGAAGCGCCCGCATGCACGGTAGTGCTGCTGCAGGCAGTTGCTTCCATTTGTGAGGGCTCGGCTGCCGTATCTGAGATGCAGTTTGATACAATCTGAGTATCGTTTGTCTGTATCGAATGGCCACGAAATACGCGCTGCATGTAAGATGCTATTTTGAGGTACCTTGCAGGGCAGAAGATATTTTGCCCGACGTTGGCAATAAGGCCAAGGTGTGCCTTGTTTATTGAAATTGTTCGATTGGTATCACTGAGGCTAATTTTGATGAAAAGACTGGCTCCTGTTTCGTTTAGTCACCCCCCCCCCACCCTAATCCAGCAAATTCTGAGAGAACGGGAGGGGGCGGGGGGCGGCATGTTGCACCTAGCGTCACTATACCCTCCAGGCCACCTCCTGTATTGCAGTCTCTCACAAGCAGTGCAGTACCTTTTGATTCGTTTTTTTTTTGTACCCAATTCACGGCTTTGTTCAGAACTAAACTAGCTCAGGGAAGAGCTGAAACCCGTTGGGATATTTTTGTTCACTTTCTCTACATTAGAGTTGCAGTTAAAGAAGATAAAAACTGGTCTTCGTGACACGTTATTTCCGGCCCCGTGTGGTTCCACTCATTGCCGTGTCTCTTGTTTACTTGTTTTCTGCGACTGCTACTGCAAACAGCCTAAAAGGCGTCACTAGTCATAACAACTGGGATTAGCGCTTTAAAGAACAGGACACACGTAAGAAAAAACATGACTGGCGCTACTTCAACTGATTTATTCACAAGCTACATCTTCGCTTTTATACAATAACGGACTCGATCATGCGCAGCGTGCACCATTTAAAAGACAACTCCCAACCAATCATCGCAACAAATACATAGATAACTGCAGCCGTTAACACTATGTCATACAAGATAAAAATTCCAACACAGAAGAGAAAAGAGCAACAGAAGTATCACTGACACAATCAGTACCATGTTTCTTGATATAAAAGGCCTCCAATATTTCACGCGCCTTTGCGTCCTGGCTTCTGCCCAAAATCTTAATCTCACTTAGCCGTGCGACACAATCCTTACAGTTAGCGCAATGTGCAGGCAAGTGCGCTGCCCCCAATTCTTTATTGCCAATTCATGCTCACGTGCTCGATCATTAATACACCGGCCCGTCTGGCCGATGTAGGCCTTCCCGCAGGACAGCGGAATCTTATACACCACGCCGGTGCAGTGTAACCACGTCATCGTCTGTTTTGTTGGTTGGCCACCGGTGAAAAATAATTTTACTGAGTGAGGACAAAATTTGCTGCTTTGGAGCGCCGAGCTTAATTGTTCGCGCTGGGATGCCGGCCGGACAGACAAACCTCGACTCAGTGCGGATTTTCGCGAAGAGAGTACAGGAGCTGCAGTATCGGTCCGGTAAGCTATTCATCATTTAACATTGAGATAGTCCTAGGTTTGCAGCCGTTGGCAGATTTTCGCGTCATTCTTTGAAAAGTCGACCGGCACCAGGTCAACATAGCCAACACGGTGAATAAAGATAGCAGTTGGCAGGTTTTAAAATTGTAATGTAATTGTAGTGTCGTGTCGGTGACGGCCCCGAAGGGGCGAAGCAAGAGACGTGCGCTCGGGTTGAAGAGTCAAGAAAGGTGATTTATTAAGGCTGACGTCACATATATACACGGACTGACGTCACAGATTAGCCCCCTGGTGGTACAACCACAGACACAGAAACCGAAACCGAAACCTCGGATACTACACTAATGCAATTGCGGTGAAATTTATGAAAATTTGTAGAAGTATTTAGAATGTTATTAGAATAATCTGTCCGATACAGCTTTTTTTTAAAATTAATCTGTACTTCAAATACATTCTATGGAGAGTGTCGTGTACCTGTATCCAAGGCAAAATAATAAAGCATGTTGCCCAGCACTGCTGTTCGCATAATTAAAAAAAAAAACACCGCTAAATGTGGCGTACGGAGGATGCGTTACAGTTGGAAAACACAATTAGTTCCGTTCTGTCCGTGTCGCGTTTTATGAGCTATGCATTTTAACCAACCAGCCAAGCCCTCCTATTTACTATTACCCTATAACACCCATAAAGTCGCAGAGCAGCCTGGCGGTGCACGCGGAATAGAACACCCCGTTAAACACAAGTTATCAACAGGACGCGTGACTGATTTTGTCCAATAGCTTTGAGACAACTTCAGTATCAGGACGTCTTGTTGTTCACAGGCTTTCCAAAAAATAAAAACCGACTTGATAGGGAATTGGCGCGTGTCGCTATGCGAGCATTAAAAGGCAAAAATTTCACTCACCCTACCCCGCCGTTTACCAACCGTACCCCACCACTAACAATTGGTCGCGCATTGACCAAAGTTTTTCAAATCACCTGTGCGATGTTACTATGGCCAAACCTCTCCCAATTTACGATAGTGACCACAAGGCTATAATCCTAACTTGCAAAATTGACCGGCAATAATTGCGAACCCTTCCCATGCTTCGAGTGCACTCTAGCAATTAAAGAACATTGTTTGCTCAAAAATCCGTACCTCTTTAATGTGTCTTAACCCAATACAACCCTCGCGTGAACCCCTGTCCCCGATAAGGGGGGGGGGGGTGAATTTTAATATATTACTAGGGGCTTTATATTCTCTTACACCTTACATTGCCCCTAACATGTACTGCCCGCAAAGCATTTGTGTGCAGCAGTGAAGCCGACTTTATTGAGCTCGGTAAGCAGCGCTAGTATTAAACCAAGAGTATAAAATAGAGGTATATTAGTCCTTTTAAAGACGATAGTCTTTCTTGGGCTACTTAAACCCAGAAATTTTGGTCTGTCCGTATGTCTGTGTGTCTGTCTGTCTGTCCGTCTGTCTGTGACTCGATTCAGCCACCCGGCCAAAGCAAAACAATGCCTGCACAATAGTCTTATATAGTCACAGCTAAATCTACCCGTCTATGTCCGGTGTAATGTTCATACTTGTCAACATTGTTGAATAAGAACAAGACATTACGCAAATATGAGACAACAAATCAATACAGAAGTGATATTTGCAGTGTTCCTTTATAAGAAAATCAAACATGCTTGACTTTTGCGAAATTAAATACTTCATCAACTGCAGAAAAAGAATGCACTCCGCCGTCACCTGCTGTCGCCCGCGCCACTATAGCTTCTGGCGCCATTTTAAGAAATCAACCGGCAACAGTTACGCAAGGTTCCACTAGATAGGTTCCACGTTCTTCTTGCAACGCACGTGGAGTAGGGAAACGCGGTTCTATAAACGTTGAAGTAGGGCGTCTCGATTAAGGCGCGTCTTCGCCGTACGGCAGCGTTCGCATCTAGACACCCGGTTTGGAGCAGTGGAACGCGGGAAATTTAAAATGATTTAAGCAAACCTTTGGTCTCTTTACCTTGGGAGGAGCGCGACGCAAGAGGAACAACATGAGAGGTGAGCGGGAAAGCGAAGAGAGGCATTTACTTCGCAAAAGCCGATAAAGACTATCGTCTTTTGACGGCATTTGCAACGAAAGGAGCAGATACGCGGCCAATTTTTTTCGTAAGATGACACGTCATCACCCCGCTACAAAGGGGAAACCAATAAAAATCATCAATCATTATCATTATCATCGGTATGTCGAGTTTTATTGGGATACAGGGGGTCTCATGGAGGTATGAAATAAAAGGTCCTATAGCGCCTCCTACTTTTGTATCAGACCGTTTATATAGCGCCTGAAAAAGTGTCTTCTCAGTACTGTTTGTCCGAGTACAAAGGGTCTCGGTCTATAGCAGAACGGCTTAATTAAACATTTATTCTATAATTCCCACTTGACATTTTCTTAAAACTGTTTCTCATTTTTATGAATACAATGCGAGTGTGTTGCCATCTATTTCAAAATTTATCAATTGACTAAATCTTGAACCTCGCCTAGTATGTAGCGTGGATCTTTCAGAACGTCGACCTAGATGGCCTACCTGCAGGGAGCTACTCGGCCACAAGGCGCGTAAGCTGCGCAGAAAACCCAATCTACACAAACGGCGTTTGCTAAGCCCGAAAGCGCGATAAAAGCCATAGACTGCGCTACATGGAACAACGGGCGGCAACAAGACGTTCAGCGGAAGACAACGCAGCGCATTTCATGCAAGAAAGACAGCTAAGGTGCAGAATGAGGCAGAGATAAACGTTTTTTATCTGGTAGGCTATTCTAATGTTCTGATACGATTTTTAATCTTAATATTCAGTTTACTTTCCCTTGGCGCCAATTTGCAGTTGACGCATGCGTCAGCTACACATTGTCACCAATTGACTCCAATTGATGCAAATTGACGTCAAAATTAAATTTACTGTAACTGCAGTTGCAGTCAATTTGCAGTTATTACGACGTATTTTTTGTTTGTTTTCGGAAGCTCCTAAAAGCTTCTACCTACAACTACTTCCTTTCACGTTATTACAATTTGCAGTTATTGCAACGTATTTTTTGTTTGTTTTTGGAAGCTTCTAAAAGCTTCTACCTCCAACTACTTCCTTTCACGTCGACTTTATATTAGGAGTGGCTTAATTTACGTCAAAATGCAATAAAGGGGAGGTAGCGTCCGTGAACGAGCCCTTTCAGTGATGGCCAAATCTATTAAATCGTACAGTGACCCACCCGCTGCATTTCACGGAAAGATTTACTGAAATCTTTAGCGTCGGCCATGCGGTCACACACGATTTCCGGGCGAGACAATGCCTCCTGTGAATGCCTCTTGAAAGGCAAGAACCAGATCACCATGTAATAAAAGTCCGAGTATATTTAAGTACTTCTTAAAGGAACACTGAAGGCAACAGGCAAGTTGGTTTCAAATGAAAGTCTGACCTTCCAATTGATATTTTCGCATTGATTCGGTGCTGAAAAATGCCCTAAAGAAACACTAAAGGGAATTTTTCAAGCAATTGTTTTTGTTTGCACTGCGTCGACTGACTCAAATAAACACACTTTTCATCGTTTATCCGGTCGATAAGGCGGTATTAATTCTTACAAGCCCGAAAGAAGAACTATTATGCGCGGTCTGTGGTGACCGCACCAACTAACAGCAGTGACGTCAATACAAGGGGCTATGTGATTGGACGATGTCCAAGATTATTATTCAAACCTGTTTCGGTTTCGGTTCTGTGAAATAACATGCTTGGTATCCGATGTTATGGTTGGCTAGGTATTCTCGATATCTCAGTAATCGGCATACCGCGCTTTCGGTTGTAAAATGCGCCCGATAAGTCTACCAGCACGGCTTGGAATCGTAACACTGACTAGCCGAGGCATACGCAGAAGATGAGCGCCCTCCGCGTCACCGGAGACGCTCAAATGCGATGCGCTTTTCTCCCAACTTTAGAGTTTGCCTGGCTCGTGACTGTATCGTAAAAAGCCTGTTCGCACCAGGCCATGGGTCGGCTGATTCGGGACTGTACCCGCAAGCAGTCGGTGCTTATGGCAACAGCACGCCAACGAGAACTCGCTAGCGCGTCGGTGTGTCTGCGCGCGTTCTGCGAATTCGCTCATGTAGCAATGAACCTTACAGCGCAAAAATGATTAATTCAGTATAGAATATATTGCCCAAACAAACAAATAAATCAACTTAAAAAAAAGAGAGATGCGTTATCGAGGATTCGAACTTGCGAATTGCAAAACGATGCATTTAGTGATCCGGACCACTCGACTTTTTTTGTCGTTTATTGGTGCGCGAAGCACTTAAAAAAAAAGTGTGTGTGTGTGTGTGTGAAGGGGGGGGGGAGCTTACTAAAGATCAATATGACTTGGCGCTTACATAAAGGTTTTTCCTCTATAACGCAGGCAACATTACAGAGGTAGCACATTATAGAGCCCAGATTGGGAAGGAACGTATATAAACGTGGAAAATTGGGCATGGAAATCTAGGTAAAACAGCGCAGAAAAGACAAAGACACAGAGAGATACACGCAGCGCAGTCCTTGTCGTGTATCTCTCTCTTTCTTTATCTTTTTTTGCGATGTTTTGCCTAAAAACATACATCCCAACACAGCAAGACATGCTTCATTAAAAGCATCACCAACGCACAATACATGCAGTACGCAGCAGCGAAACCATAATACACGTACATTTACATACACATTGCACAACACATCGCACACTTTTCACATGTCCATAACATTCGCGTGATCACAAACCCACTAGAAAGTATTACACTAATCGCATATCATGCAAGTAGGAACAATGAGCTTGTTATTTGTGTTGATAACCCACAGCAATGTGAGCCTTACCTGTGTTTTGTTATTCCGTCACATGTACCTCTGCAAGTGCAACTTCAGTTTCAAGTTTCGTAAGAAGTTGTAGAATAGCACAAAGAACAAAAAATAGCGCTTGAAAAGAAACAGTACGGCGCGTATGTTTGTTCTGGTCTGGCAACCATTTCAACCCGTTTCAAACGCTACCAATAGGCTGCGGTCCGTGGTCGTTGACGCAGAAATGGGCAGTTTAGTATTGATTGATTGTAGGGTTTAACGCGCTGACGCTACACAGGCGATGAGGTGCGCCGTAGTGGATGGCTCCGGATTAATTTTGACCACCCGGGGATCTTTAGCGTGCGCCGAAATCTCGAACACACGGGCGTTTTTGCTTCTCGCCTGGATGAGAAAAGCGGTCGCCACGGCCGGAAATAGAACCCGCGTCCGGCAGTTTAGTATCACCGCCGCCGTCCTTTACCCTTGGGCATCAGTAGAAAGCGTCCGCAAATGCGGTGGTAGCGTTGAACCGGGCGCCGGCGAGTCACACACAGTAAACGTGAAGCGGTGCCTACAGAACGTGAGCCAAACAATACACGGAGCCATGTGTTTTCGTGTCGCGGGCATAATAATAAAAAAAGACAGTGAAAGGCCAAAACAGCAACACAGCGCCGGCGTTGCACAGAGCCGTCATGTACGCCCTATCGGCGAAAGGCGCTGTTCAACCAAGGAACGGTGTCGTTATTGGCGTCGGCGCCGTCGGCAGATCGCAGCCGGCAGGGGATAGTTTCTCCCCTTTTTCGGTGTTTGGTAGCGGGCGTACAGAGGGCGTTACATGTAATGAGCTAAAGGGAGAAATTCTCTCCGCTGGGAGAGAAAACCCGCGATTTTCTCCCTTTTTCTACCTTTTTTTCTTAGAGTGTGAAGCTTGTCCTCCAAGCAGCAGTAGCGTCGAGGATCTAGCTCCTGGATCTCCAGTAAACAAGACAGCTGTGACGAGAACTGTACATTTACATTTGATTTATTTACAATGCAACTTCACCTCCGGCAAACGCCGGTTAGTTCACGAAGCCGGCTGGCTACGGTCAGGTTCCGTCGGCCATGTTGTTTGGCCGCTGATCATCTCACGTTTTGTACTTTCGTCCCGCGCGTTGGGGAAGGGGGCGCGGAGTCTGCATCGGTTTAACGGTCACTGCTCTTTTGTCGACAGGTGCGGACTCTCCCACAAAAAGGTAACTATCACACAAATCAGTACCACTCGATCGAAGCCGCGAGGAGGGCAAGTGCCTGTCGGTGGTTTACTCGAGTCTTGGGTTCGAGTAGCAGGGCGCCATTCGGTCTACTGCAGGGTGCACGTTCGCGACGCACGCTTAAACAGACTACCAGCGTTAGGGAGCCGGGGCGTTAGGGAGCTCAAGGTGGTTCCCGTTTCCCTCCCGCGCAGGTTCGGCTTCTGCTCGTGGCCGACCCGCGGCTGCCGTTCTCTCCCGGCCTGCTCGAGTGGCCGTCGTCCTGGGACAGCGAGCGCTTTGTGCGGCGCACTTTCCGCGCCGCCCTGAAGCACGTGCAGCCGCACGCCGTCGCCTTCCTCGGGGACCTGTTCGCCGAGCCGCCCGATCTGCCGTCGCCCAACGTGACCGGTCCACTCAGGGATCGCTTCGAGCAGATCTTCGCGCTCAGCGCGTCCGTGTACGTGCGCACATCTTCACCCGTCTATTTGTACGGGCTGTCGGAGTCGATGGAGCTTGTCACCGAAACGAAAACCGAAACACAGTAAAATTAAGTTACAACTGCGCGTGATGGGTAGTCCAAGGCTCCAAGAACTTCATTTGTAACTGATATTCCCTAGCGCAATTTGCCCTAGCGCAAGTTGCCTAGCGCCACTTGCGGCGTCCGCTGAAAACCCCGGGAACGCAAGGCGCTGCCCCACTTTTAGCGTTCGAGCGGGTGGCGCGTCCCGGCGGAAGCCGGCGTGAGGTGCGGCATGCTCTAGGTGGCATGACGCCAGCCTCGTAACCCCGAATGCACTGCGAAACCATTCCTTACGCGCTCAGCAATGACATACCCGTTGTGCTGGTGGGAGATGAACGTGGACGTCTCACGGCCTGATGCGACCTGACTGCTGTCCTCGTGGTCGAGCGGTTAGGGTTGGTGTGTTACACAGAGAGTACGGTGCCTACGACGCGGGAAGGAAACGGACAGCCCCATGTTTGTCCGCTGGAACTAAACTCTCGTCCTTCCAAGTTTCATTCAGCTAAGTACCTAAAAAGTATGCTGAATCACAAATTGCAGGACAAACGTGTTTTCTTTCGTGCACTCCTTGCACTTCTCCGAGCTTTGCTGGTCATCCTTCTTCACAAAGTGGATGGGGCACGGGATTTTTAGACTGTCGTAAATGATTGCTCACGCCTGGAGCACGTCTTATTACAGAGCCTTTATAGACGAAGGCCATTTTCATGGGCTTTGCTGTATTTTTTTGTAGCTGCATATTGATCCACATTGTGCCCTGCTTGAACCATGTGAAAATTTCCACAGCCTTCACGGCCTAAGAAATTGAAGCACTCTTCGGGTGCTGTCAGCAGCCTACTAAAATGAAGCTTAAATTTAAACTGGTCTGCGCGAAGGTGAGGGTTGAGTTCGCATTCAACCCTGCTCTGCGAACGCGTATTGAGCTCGTGCTCGAGACATCCTTGATGAAATTGCAAGGACGTGCTGGTCAGGCCAGAAGGGCCGCAAAGGACGGGCAACCGGTCAGTCAGACGTGCAAGGGAGGGTGTACCTGAGGACAGCCTGTACCGGTGTACCTGAGGGTGTACCGAGAGTGGAGCAACGCAGACGAGGCAGAGTTAGATCATAGGGATGTTACGACGTTGCCATCCCACCGCTGGCAGCAGTTGTTACCTACAGGAAGGCGTCCCGTAACCGTACTCCGTCGCCTCTGTTAATGCGTATGGTAGCGTGGTGGGGAGCGGCGAGCAAAGGTTGCTGCCTTGGTGATGACGACAAGAAGTCGAAAGTAAACTTAACTGGTTTACTGCATAGTGAGAGATGAGCCGAAGCAAGACAAGAACAATGCCCTTCCATACGAGGTTACAGTACAGGAGTCGAGCAGAACGGGACCATGGATTCGCTGCTCCAAAACGAATGAATTTCGCGCTCGCAGGCACCCCGTATTTATGCCCGACGCGCTAACAGTCAAACAGGTCTTCTAATGCTTTCTGCACACAGCTAGAACATAGTAGAGCCACACACCGCACTCTTTCCGAGTTTGTGAGGGGCCGGCAGACTCGCTGAGTCAGAGACGGGAGAGGAGATCTCGGCTTCGGCATCCGCCTCGCCGGGACAAGCTCAAACTTTAACCGCTTGCTGTCGCTGCTACGGCTTGAGTCGCCGGCAGCGAGGCGCCCACGCGGAAGGCGCACGTAGTTGTAGGCTCTGCCACAAAGCACAATAGCACTCCGCAAATTGCAGGACGCGCGAACATGGTAGCGGCGCGCAGAATCGTAGCGGGGGCAAAGAGTGGATTCGGATGATGCAGGTAGGATCGCACAGAAGCTGTTAGGAGAGGCCTTCCCCTGCATGCAACCAATAGTGATGACGGTAGCGCTGATAATCGTACCATCGTCTGCTCTGGGCTTCCACAGCGTGTCCGTGGTGCTTCCCGGAGAGCTGGACCTCGGCTGGGACATAGAGGCCCCGGACACAAAGGTCATGGCGCGAGTTTTCAGGCGCGAGTTCGGCGCCCCTGGTCTGCGCTTTGTGGCCAAAAACTTTGAGCTCTACTCGGTCCACTGGGATGTCTATGAGCAGCCGCCTCGAGACGTCCGCATACCGGCCAAGGGCTCCGTTCGCGTCATGCTGTCGCACGCGCCGGTTATTCCGCTGCTCGATGTGCGGCTCAACTGGACGCTGGCGCGAGCCAGCCCCGACGTCATCTTTTCGGCGCACGAGCTCTCGTCAGCCCTCATCCGGGCCACCAGGTGAGCACGACGGAGCTGAGGAAAAAAAATGTGAGCGCGCTGTTTTGGCAAACGGGAACTGGTTGCTTTCAGAAAAACAAAACTCCGTCTAAACTTCTGTCGTAAATTCTTGCAAGAGAGTCTGCGCCCGAATAAAGCGTTAATCGCCCTTAGGTCACGCCAGTGAGAAAGTATATATTAAGTATTTGGAAACTCAGTTATCGATGACGGGAAAGGGCACCGCAAAAGAATACGAGGAAGAAAGAAACAGGACCGGAAGAAGGCGCTGAAGCAGCCCTCTTTGCGGTGTTCCCTTTGCTCTGCTGCTACCTTCCCTACACCATTTGGTTGGCTCTACGGAGTACTTGAAGGCCAATGAACTCCTGGTGCTGTACATCAAGCAATAAAAGGACCTGAGTGTCGACAGACACGGTGATACAGAATATAGGGTTGTTGTGTCACAAACAAACCTATATTTAAAAGACGTTTGAATGACCTGTATTCTATCAGCTGAGTGAAGTATTTCATTCCATGTACAATGTTCCATATATTTCGCTACTGTCTTGTAATAATTTTTCATGGGTCATCTGTTCACTGTAGCATTTACAATTTGTCATTGTCGTGTCGTATATGTTTTGAGTACGTGTTTTATTACGAGTACGAACGCGCTTACAGATTTTTGGCTGTATTAATATCTTTATTCCTTTGCACACGCGTTGCCAAGTTGTCTTATGTTTGTCATTTTTGTTTGTGTTGTAGTGCTCATGTACCACTCGCCTCAGTAATGCTTCTGGGGCCATGAGGGTATCTTGAATGAATGAATGAATGAATAAATGAATGAATGAATGAATAAATAAATAAATAAATAAATAAATAAATAAATAAATAAATAAATAAATAAATAAATAAATAAATAAATAAATAAATAAATAAATAAATAAATAAATAAATAAATAAATAAATAAATAAATAAATAAATAAATAAATAAATAAATAAAAAATTTAATAAATAAATAAATAAATAAATAAATAAATAAATAAATAAATAAACAAATAAATAAATAAATAAATAAATAAATAAATAGGTGGCTCAGTGGCTAGGGCGTTATGCTGCTGAGCACAAGGACGCGGGTTCGATTCCGGCCGTGGAGGCCGATTTTTTGATGGAGGCGAAACGCAAAAACGCCCGGGTGTACGAGACTTCGGCGCACGTTAAAGATCCCCAGGTGGTCAATATTAATTCAGAGCCCTCCACTACGACGCGCCTCATCGCCTGCGTTGCGTCGACGGGTTAAAGCCTACAATCAATCAAATCAAAACTCTCTCTCTCTCTCTCTCTCTCTCTCTCTCTCTCTGCATGATGCTTCAGGCAGAACCCTACGGACTTCGCGAGCATGGTGAACGCCGAGCAAGGTCAGCTGGAGCGGCACCTGGTGTCGAGGGAGGACTACCTCGAGTTCGTGGTACCCTCGTGCTCGGGTCGCGTCACGTACTCCCCGGGCTTCGGCGTGGCCCTGTTCACGATGTCGGACGAGCCCACGTTCGACTACGCCGTGCTCTGGACGCCCGCGCGGGCGCTCCACCTGTGGGGATACGTGGCCATCGGCGGCTACGCGCTCGTCATCCTCGTCGTGCCCCTGGGGCAGCTTGCGCGCATGCGCTGGACTTGGCGCAAGAGCTTTATGCGCTGACTTTTGCCTTGGGTGACCCTTCGACGCCACCTCGCTGTCACCCGCCATGCGCCGATCATGGACTACATACTGTTTGTCTGAGAGTGTTTTCTGGTTTAGTTTTATAAATTTCCAATACGCCACGTTTCCACTCGAAAATGTTTTTTTTTTTGTATCTTGCAGCAGTACAACACAATTGAAAGTTTGGCGACTTGGGGATACATTCTGGGAATAAGCGCGAAAAGGACGAGACGTATAAAATAACACACAGGACGGTGTGCTACTAGCAAATGGTATTTTATTGGGAAGGAACAGGCATATTTCCTGAGAAAAAACGCCCCCCCCCCCCCCCCCCCCAAGAAAAACAAATTAAAAACAGTACGAGGTACGCAGCATGGTCACTACACGCGCGGTGGCCAAAATTCCAGTGCAGCATTGTGCAGTCTCAGCGAAGGTTGACGAACGCACACCAACCCCTCCCGGCTGATACGGTACGCTTGTGCTCTCTCTCCTTGGGTTCTCCCCTTATGTCCGTGGGGCGAGGTGGCGATACATTCTGAGAATAAGCAAGAAAAAGACGAGACGTAGACGGGAAGAACCCAAGGAGAGAGAACACAAGCGTACCATATCAGCCGGGAGGGGTCGGTGTGCGTTGTCAACCTTCGCTGAGACTGCACAATGCTGCACTGAAATTTCGGCAACCGCGCGTGTAGTGACAATGCTGCGTACCTCGTTCTGTTTTTATTTGTTTTTGTTTTTTCTGGGAGTTTTCACACCATAAATGCCTGTTCCTTCCCAATAGAATACCAGTTCCTAGTTGCGCGCCATCCTGTGTGTTCTTTTCTACGTCTCGTTTTTTTCGCGTTTATTCCCAGATTGCAGCAGCAGCAGCCGCAATTTGCCATGGGTGAAGAGCGTGATTCAAAGGCTGATGATATGATGAAAACGTGGGTGTGTTCATAGGGGTATCCATAGTTCGATTGCTTAAAATATGCTAAGGCAGTGCTTCTCAAATGGGGTTCTGTGAGAGAATTTCAGGGGTCCGCGAAGCCCTCCCTGATGCTCTCCCGGGACCCTGTCACGCAATTCTCTTTTTTTTTTTTGTTAAACGTTACTGGAAAGGCGAAACAGTGGCTTCTCTGCATGAATTTTCTCCGCGTAGCCCACGTTCTAACATTGGCTTTTTGCAGAATCCGTCAGCTTTGCGGGAGAGCCAGACACAAAAGGCTGGGTGCACGAGCAAATTGTTTGACATTATGAAACTTAACATTAGACAGAGGCGCTGCCAGAGGAAAGGGGGGGGGGGGATTTTCGTCTTTTTACGTCCATATTTACACGCCGAATCAACATATCTATGTAAACCTTCTCCCCTATCCCCCTATTCCTATGTACTCTTTCCTCCATATCCCACCTCCCCTACACCAGCAAGCGTTCTGGTGTCCGCCCCTAGGCGAGACAATTTATGCCTCCTGGTGGACCATCCCCTCTTTATAAAGAACAATAAATACATGTAAGACCAAATAAAAAAATGACACGGATAGAAATAAAAATGACTCAGATATTGTTTGGGACAGGCTCACTCTCTTTTTAGTATTATTTGCCGGCGGCATATAGCACCCCCCCATCCCCTTACCCCGAGAATAATATTTCTGGCTACGCCACTATCGTGTGGTCCCCCTTCACTTTTGTAAGCCTGAAAGGGGTTCCCGGCACACTCGTTGTTAAGAACCGCTGGTCTAAAGATACGTACGTGAAGGGTGTTCAAAACACGCGCTCATACATGACAAAGTCAAAGGCATGAATGATGGCCAGCAGCAGGGATTTGACGAGCATCCCACCCAGGGATTTACACACACACGCCAAACAGCCCCCCAACACCCCCAGGAGGATTTCGAAACCCCCCAAAATCGAAATTCTGGATAAACCCTTGGCCAGAAGCTCGGCATCGAATGTGGAGTGAGCGGCATGGAAAGATGTCGAGTGCCTAGTGTGGAAGGCTCATCCGGGAAAATTTATGCAGCGCCAATACAGGCAGAGTACTTTTGATATATTGGCGTCCGCAGAAATCTCGATTTCCTTCCGTTGTTTAGTCGTGCATATAGAGGCGATAAGTTTTCTGCAAGATGTCTAGCAGCGCGTGGTATTGGGTTCGACGCTGTAGACTCTTATTAAGAGAAGTTACAGTGTGGTTAGCGTGTCCGGTCATCGCATGCTTTATGTTGCGTGCCTTGGTGTGTAAGGAGTCACACCGACCTGGATGTGGTGTACGGTGGCAATGCCTCAGATTCTGGCACTGTAGTGAAATGGCGCGAACGGTTTCGATGCGGCCAAAGTTCCGTAGGACAGCAGGTTCACTCACCAATGCACTCGTACGCCACTCACTCACTCCTCACTGGTGAGTGGTGAGTAAACCTAGCCATCGTTTCGTGCTGGCGAGTACGAGTGAGTGAGCGCCACTCGTGGTGAGCCCGACTCACCACTCATGAGTTGGAGCGCCACTCGCGGTGAGCCCCGCTCACCACCCACGAGTGTGAGCGCCACTTATTAGTCACCACTTGCGAGTGTGAGCGCAATCCCCACTCACTTCTCGTGAGTGGTGAGTGGCGCTCGTGACACTGATCTCTGCTCATTGATATCGCTGAAGCTCACATTCTATGCTTTTATGCTTTTTAAAAAAACGTTGCTACGCAGAAAAATATTGAAAAGATTGATTAGTGCAAATCCGGGAGAAAATTAAAATAAAGAGGATCGAGAAACGATCCTTAATAAATATTCGCAGGAGGAATCGTTTCAAAAAATATGCGCGTAAAATATTAATAAGAACACAGACGCGCTCCTTAGAAAAATTGTTCTTAGAGATATTGAAGAAAAATAAATCATTAAAACGGGATTGACGAACCATCCTCAATACGTACTGAAGAAATCTTTCCCAACGGGATTGATGAACCATCCTCAATACGTACTGAAGAAATCTTTCCCAAAAATTTAGACCAGTTATGATTATGCGCATTAAAAACAATAATAGAAACATCACAAACTTGTTTGATTTCAACTGTTCACTTCGTTGTTTTTCTTTTTTTTTCTCTCTCTCAATCATTGGCACCTGCAGCGGTGGCTCAGTGGCCAAGGCGTTGCGCTGCTGAGCACGAGGACGCGGGTTCGATTCCCGGCCGCGGCGGCCGCTTTTCTGATGGAGGCGAAAAGCAAAAACGCCCTTGCGCGCGAGATTTCGGCGCACGTTAAAGATCCCCCGGTGGTCAAAATTAATCCGGAGTCGAACATGGGCGATGATGAATGGTACACGGCCGACCATCGCTCGAAGGTTAACCACATATTGCTCCACAAGTGGTGGCTGCAGGTAGTGCTCGCTCACCCGCGGATAATTGTTGAACAAATAGCGCTGCAGGCTAACGTGTATGCGGGCTCAGTGCACAACATCCTTCACAGCACGACGAAAGGTTGCTGCGCGTGGAGTTACACGGTATACACGACATCAGTGCAAATGCTTGGCGGAAAGGACAAGCCGCCAAAATTTCGAAGTTTTACGAGAGCGACACTGATGACCGTTTCAGCCGCCTTATCACCAGGGATCAGTACTGGGTCCACCATTGGAACCGAGAAACAAAATCACGAAGCAAGAAGTTTCCGTTCATGAATTCACCCGGCGCCACCAGGAAATGATGCACCATCACCGGGGAAGGTCATGCTGAGAGCGTTCGGAGAGTGGCGTGGTTATCTTCGCGAACGATTTGTCCACAAAGGCCATATCAACGGGGGGCATTATTAATGCGAAATAATTTCCGATTTCTGTAGCAGAGAAACGGCTCCAAAACCTCCCGTTTGGCTCTGACGCTTGGCCTACACACACAGAGGTATATTGGTCAATGCTTACTTCCGGGATTGTTCGTTCGCAGTGTTTAGAGTGCCGTCCGATGGCACTCCAGCTGAGCGCTACATGCCTGGCTAGAGTACAGTCCGACGACATTCGAATCTTTAAGAGTGGGCTGACACGTCTCGAAGCGTCTCCCGTTCTGGTGTAGAAGTTCTTTAGGGCGGTCGTTCGAGCCCGGCACTTGCGTTGTTATTTTTTACATCTCTACTTTTAATTAAAATTTTTATGTCTTGGTTTAGTTTTCGGTGTTTTAGATGATTTGTTCTGTTCGTTAGGTTATGTCAGGTTAGTTCACGTTACATTACGTTAACAGAAATCGAAGTAGTGCCACACGCGGAATTTTTGCATCAAAACGCCGGTGGACGTCGGTTTAGTGTAATGCTTATAGTACCGATGGACGGCGCTCTAGACACAGCCTTGTCCGTTTCGCCCTTGCGCCAGTACTCACACGGAGTTACATACCCATTGATGAGCACATACCCGCGGAGGTGCATTGGCCAACGGTTGCCACCAAGTAAATGGCCCATTAAGCAAAAAAAAAGGAAATAAAATAAGCCAGCGTCCGGCGTCTGTAAGCAGTGAAACGGCTACGGGCGCCCGTTGCTAGGCAACGCCTGGGTATTCGCGGAGCCACGTGGAAAGCGGAGAGCGCTGTGGCGTTTGAGGGAAACGAGACGTGAACAAGCACGGCCGCGCGTGGCTTCATCCAGCGGCGCAACAGTCACTAGCGAGCTAGTCCACTATGCGTGGCCGTACGTACCGTACCGCTCTGGAGTCTGAAGCACCTACATCGTCGGCGGCCGCAATCTCGCTTGTAGCGAAGGGCCGCGCCAGTACACTGTCAGTACACCTTCCCCGCCAGTACACCGCAGATGTTACCCCGATACAAAGCCCGAAAACATTACTGGAAGGGAAGAACTGGAAGGGCGCTCAGCGGCGTTGAATTCTACATTAATACGTTCGCGTTTTCAACCCATAAGTTCTTTACATTTTCTGTTTGACTTCATTTTTATTGCTGTTGTTCCCATTTTTTTTGTTTATTGTCTGTCTGTCTGTCTGTCTGTCTGTCTGTCTGTCTGTCTGTCTGTCTGTCTGTCCATTCTTACACTAACAGCAGCTGCAATAAATGCCTCGGCGTAAGACTAGATGGTCTCCTGCCAGCCAGATACCGAAAAAATTGGGCCCATCTCCCCGCGAGGGGGACTCGAGTAAATGCGTCGCATAGGGGGTGGGTGTATTGCGTTAACGTTTAGTGTTTGGGGAGTTGGTGGTAGTGAATGCGTTGTATCAGCAGCTTCTTGACGTAGTTTGAATGAGTCAAGGATATAAGGCGCGTTCGTAGCCTCCCATTCTGTGTCGGCTTTGTGGCGCAGTGGGTAGAGCACCATGTACATTGCGTTCCGCCCGCAAGGTCGAGGGATCGAAACCAGGCGCCGGATAGTAATTTTTTTATATAGTGTAGGGGTGCGGACTACGACGGACGTCAACGCGGGTGACATCGTGAGTTACTGAAATGCTCTGCATTTAAAAGTAGGCGAAGCAACTATGCAGTCTCTGATATTCTTGGCGCCTTTCTCTTACCAATTTCACTGGTCGTTGCGGCGCTTCAGCGCCCATTCTGGTAAAGCGGGCTGCCCGCAGCGTCCCGCACGTCGAACCCGTTGACCAAGTGCCGCACTCGCTGCAACGCGCTAATCCCGACAGATTGGAGACATCGGCGCATCTCCGGAAACCGGGGAGGCAGAACGGATGCTGCGGGACGTCCGTCGAAAAAGTACAGCGCGTTCCGCAGATCCGTGCGCGGAGGAGCTAGCTGAACAATTACGCGGAGAGATGGCGCCACGAGGACCATTTCTCGCACAACCGAAACCAGCTTGGCACGGTGCCTTGCACTGGGATTAGCGCTGGGAGCGCTGCAGCAACAGAAAGAAGCAGCACCGGTTGCTGTGGCATCGTGATGTTACGCCGTAAGACGGGCACCCCGTTTCTCTTTCTCTCTCTCTCTCTCTCCTTGACGCGGCGCATTTAAGAAACACGTTCCGTCGTTGCTTCCTCAACAGCGGAAATAAAGGTGCGCTTCCGTTTGTACGCCAGCGTTCAGCTTCCCGGAAACGCAATTACTCTTGACACCTGACGCATGCATCGCTCCAGGAATCGGCCGCCTCTGAAGAGGATTATTTAAAGAAAGTGCGACAGGAGGAGATAAGAAAACGAAAACAAAAGGAGTCGACAGGGTGAAGTCTAAATCGGGGAAACAACTACTGCCTTTGCACGGTTCTTGCTATATATGACGAAAACGAGCGCCAGTACGAAAACTTTTACATCTTAGCGGGTATGCTTGCTGTTGTTGTTGTGACTGGTCATGTAGTAACTGCAAAGAGACCTACTAGACCCAAAACTCGTAATTGATGCCGCAGTTTGCGGTTTGCGACGCTAGAAAAACAACGGTATAAAAAGAGATGCAGCACAAGAAGTGGCGCCGTGTTGTTCGCTTGGTATGGTACAAAGGAGAAGAAAATGAAAATAGCTTGTAACTGACAAAATAAAGAGAGACACATTTTTGTAGTTACAACCCCTGCAACACAACGCAACAATAAAGGCTTTTCTTTTTTGCTTTCATCAGGTTCTGTCGGCATGTACACTTATTTCGATCAAATAAAAGTAATCGTACTGATAAATAAATGACAATGAGAAAGGAAACGATCCGGGGTCTTGAATACGATTTTTCGGTAATCTACCTCCAAGGCACATGATAATGAATAAAAGAGAAAAGGAAAGGAATAGAAAATTCACAGAAAAGGATAGCTTATCAAAGCAGGGGTATGTGCCATAAGTGGGTAAAAGAAATCCCCGTATACTTGTCATACCGTATCACCCGCCGCGCGCGGTGGCTCAGTGGCTAAGGCGTTGCGCTGTTGGGCGCAAGGACGCTGGTTCAATCCCGGTCGCAGTGCCTGCTTTCCTGGCGGAGGCGTTGGGCGAAAACACCCGTGTGTTCGAGATTTCGGCGCACGTTAAAGATCCCCAGGCGGTCTAAATTAATCCGGAGCCTCGGTGTAGCTTTGGCGTGTTAAACCCCACAACCAATGAAATCAAGCGGAGGCAGTTTCCAGTCAGTCATTCTTCTGCTTGATTGTCGGTTTCTTATTAAAAGCACACCACAAGCTGGGAACCGCCTAATCACCCCCTAGTGCGGGTCTTGTCAATCGGTCTCCCCTGCTTGAGAGTGCAGCAATGAATGGCCATCTCTTCTGTGGATTCAGCGCGCGATTACAAGCAATGGCTGAGCCAAACCAAAAAGTAACGGAGGAGGAATCAAGGCAAAGCACATACACTACTTCAATTCCCGTTTACGTCGTTACGGTACAAACGCGACACCACCGGCAACCATGCTCTCCTCTGTTATGACTTTGGGTCATCCACGTGCACAAAATTCGGTCCATCTATGTGGCGTACGTCCGCTCAAAGCGCATCTCTTTCTTCGAGATCAAAAGATCTCCCCCTCTGGTTGCGGCCGTGCTTGAGCCCGCTTGTCCGAAAGCACGAACGAGTGTCTCTATCCCTTTTGTCGCGAAAAGACACGTGCTTGAGCTGTTCTGTTTGTATACGGTATACGCCTGCGTTGTCTTTTTTTTTTCTTTTACTGCGGCCTACATGTAGGCTACGGCACAGTCATCATCGATCAAAGCACGGAAGCATAAGGAGTCAGTGCGAAATAACAGACAGAAAGGACAGGGGGCTGCGCACAGCCCGTGACCCTCGTTGCTGTCGCCAGCCTGTCGTCAAGCCGCCTGACCAAGATGGCTGTTGGCGCCGCGTGACCGCACCGTCACGTGACCCGTGACGCTTGAGGCGGCCGGCGCTCACTCCGACCACGCAATGCCGAGAATGCGCGCCGACTACGTGGCGAGAGTACACTCAGCGACCGGTCGGTTCCGTGACAGTGAGCTGTTGCACGTTACGTGAATGTTCTTTGTCAATCCATAATAGTAAGGATTTGTATTCTCATTTGTATTCTCATAGAGAAAGACATTATTGCCATTCAGAAAACGCATCGCTGAGAAGGGGCGCCGCCGGTAACGATTCCTTATACGAATAGAAAGGGGCGGACTTCAAAGAGAAAAATCACTGCAGGGAAGAATGACAGAAAAAACGTAAATATATGTAGGGTCAGTGGATGTCCGAACCGAGAAAATAACTATGTGTATTGAAACGCGGCTGGGGATGCATCTTTGTTATAAATATTTCCAAAATGATTCCGACGAATTAATTTGTCGGTGTTCTGTGATTGCAACTGCATCTCGTGTAGCCTGACAAAGCCACCACTAAGTCGGCCCCTAAACCTTCGATTGCTTTAGGACGACCCCGAAAATATTCGTCTCCGTATTGGAGATATGCGTCCGTAAATTCGTCATCAAATGCAATATAGATGTAGTTCGTATCGTGAATTCGACCCCATTCCTAAATCTTTTGATAAAAGCTTTCTCGTCCAGCTTCAAAATCGCCAAGTTGATTATTTACATTACCACTGTCCTCGTTTCAGTCGCATCCGCATCCATTGTTTGCGCACTTCGAAACGAACCCCTCTGTTTCTGACTGTCAGCCTTGTGTTTTCCCACAGCGTTCCTGTCTCGTCAATACTTGTCCGGGTTACGGCAGGTTGAGACTGTTGTCACAAGTGTAGCAAGATTTCCACACAGTTAGGTCATACGACGTTTGGACAACCAAACTACGTTAATACGCCCGTTCCGTCAGTAGTGTACCATTATGCAACAAGTTACGTAAAGTTACACGCAACTACTTTCTTCAGAGTACCTCGTAATTAACCCTGAAGCCTTTAAATTTGTGAGAGCTTGGCGACAGGATAACTTTTACAAAAAAAAAAGATGTTTATTCCCCTATTATAGGAATCGGTAAAACAGTAAAATGAAATGTGCGGCGAAATCTGCAGCTGAGCATGATTTGCGAGTCGGCGGCTGTCTTGTGGGTGCGCTTGGCGAGTGATGTCCTGCTGGTGGGTCACTTCGGCAAATGTGTACTGCCGTCATTTCCGTGACGGATATGACGTCAGTGAAATCTTGGTGTATCCCGGCATAAAACACTTTCGTGTTAAAATATAAAACCAGTAAACGAACAACCCTAAGTATAACGTAGCCTTTAGTACTAAAGGTTGCTTCCCCGCAAGAAGACCATGTGTGCAGGGGTGCACCCTTTACGGGCCACTTGCTTCGTTGTACTGGCGCCATTTCCGTGACGGATATGACGTCAGTGACATCTTTGTGTGTCCCGGAACAAAACACTTTCGTGTTTAAAACGACCCTTCGCCCTCCAAAGGTTAAAGCCATGTGTCCTGAGTCACGCCAGTTCCGGCCCGAAATACGGCACCAAGCCCGTTGTTTCCGAGAGGCGCGTACGGGCCTCGTGGGGTGAGGCGTGCCGTTGCCCTTGGACGGTGATGACAGCTGAAGCACGCAGAAATAAAAGCGGAACGGAAAAGCAACAAAAGCGCAAGCAAGGAGACAAAAGGAACAGCCCCGACAACGAGCCAACGTGGAGTATGCGGGCCTCCTGTCCTGGCGCCGCAGGCACTCTGTCTACTCAAGCGTGGGAGGAACCACCTACGGCGTCAGCGGCGCTCTGAAAACGAGACCCGCAACTCCTTCCCAGTCCACCCTCTTCAGCTCTGCCCCACGCGACGCTTTCAGGCAGCACCTGTGCTACTAAAGCCGAAAAGTTAACGTGACGCGCCTGGTCCCAAGTTGGGTGATTTGGCTACATGACGATGTTTATTTTGACACCACATGGTAACAGTGGCAAAGTAATTCGGTCGTTGTTACAGTGCCTTTAATTCTGCGGTGGTTCTCTTCTCACTGCGTTTCGGTGGCAGTGCCAAAAAGTATAACGCCTTCACGACGCTTCAGAATGCAAACCACGTAATAAAGGTTTTTTCCCGCCGATTTTAAGCACATATTTTTGGCTAGGTAAACGTGGAAATTATGGTCTGTCTGTCTGTCTGTCTGTCTGTCTGTCTGTCTGTCTGTCTGTCTGTCTGTCTGTCTGTCTGTCCTTCACCCGCATGATCCACAAATGTTACCGGCTAAATCGCTAGCGATTGGGTCCCCAGCACTAACCCGTGACCCACGCGTCACTTGACCCATGGGCTACCCATAGCCACGGGTCATCGGTGGTGGGTCTCGTGTCCACCGGAAAGGATCCAGTGGAAAGGCAGAAAGGCGATCGGATCCAGTGGAAAGGTAGAGAGGGGGAATGCAGGGAGGGAGGAGGGAGAGTGGGGTAGAAAAAGGATTGCGAAGGCAAGGAGAGTGGTGGAAAGGGAAGACAGTGGGGTGGAGAGGGAGGGCGGACAGCAGGGTGGGAAGGTGAGTGCAGCGGGAGAGGTAATGGGAGCGAGGAATGGAAGGCAAACATTGCGGCGGAGGGGAGTTGAATGATGAGGGAGGAAATAGCAAGCGGGGAAGGAGGACGCAGCAAGACCGGCATGGGGATGGAGGGAAAGGGAAGCCTCTCCCCTGCAGGATGATGAATAAGAAAGAACGGAAGGAGAACGGGAAAGCGGGTGAGGGGTTGGGGGGACAGGGCATGGGGAAGAGGCGCGGAGCGGGAGGAGTAGAAATGAGGAGGACAAGTACCTGAGGGGAAGAGGATGGGAGAGGTGTTAAGTTCGGGATCCTCATTTAATTAATGAAAGCCGCCGGTGGCTCATGTATCGGCGTCGCCTCCGCTTGTAGCTGTCATGCTGCGTTCCTTTCATGCAACCGCAGGGACGCGAAGTTGGGGGCCGCCGAGTGCATGCTTTGTGTTTTTTCCTTTTGTGTGGCAAAAGACCTGGGTGCTTAGCCCGAGTACCTTTGTTGCGTTGGTATGCGGCAGTGTTGTACAGAACGCGTTCCAAGGAACGGCGTTCCTGGAACTAGTTCCTTTTTGGCGGAACGCCACCATTCCATTAAGGGTTGGTGGAACTGTAACGGTAACTCGTTAGGTTTTTGAAGGAACGGCAGGAACGGCGTTCCTTCTTCAAACGTTACGTCGCTAGGCGTTGGCTGTTTTTGATGCCAAGGCTCGAGTACAAAACTCCACAAGTCGCTACTGTGTTTCTCTTCCTATAAGCTGGCCAATTTGCCCGTCCTTCAGCGGAACGTGCTTCCTCGACGGTCAAAGGCAGAAGAGCAATCACACAGCGGGCCGCAGCTTGTGCTTGCTTTCATGCCGGTTGAGCTTACGCGGCGTTCGACAGGGTGAATAGCGCAGCCGCGAGGATGCTTTTCACCTTTAATCGTTTGTCTGGGGAGTCCAGTATACGTGTCTGGCCGACAGAATAGCGTCACTAAATAAAGGCTTTTAGAGTATCGGCACTCTTTTCTATTATTGTTATGTGCCACCAGGATTTTCTTTGGTCGGTCGGCAACATGTGATATTTCTTTACATATGGGCGCAGCCATTTTGTTCCTAGGCGCCTCTCTCTAATGCGGAGCCATGGGAGGCACTGCTAGCCAGCGCTTGGTGTGAGGACCTGATCGGTCTGATTCAGCGGGCACGCAAAGCAGCAGAGGCCGTTGGAGCCCTGGACTAAGGGTGCCAACCCTGCTGACCCCATCGGGAACTGTCGCACGTGGCACGAGCCCTCGGTGGAGTGCCGCCCAACCACTAAAAAATATACATAAACGTTTTCCCTCCTTCCTCCCTCTCTCTGCTGCGCGGATGCTAGAGCGGCTGGTCACACTCTGCCCGTCACAACCGGCGGCGGTTTCGTTGGGAGAGATGGCAACACTGCAAGCCAGAAACAAAATGGCCCCCAGACGCTCCCGGGTGCACGAAGTGGCAGTACTCTTAAGCGTAGCTTATTTAGTGACGCTACGATAGAATTGTTTTCTGCCGGGGAAAGGTTGTCAAAGTCCGAGCGGCGCTGCGCGGTCCCTTGTGAAACCACGGTATCTATACATTGTAAGGGTAATTACCGCATTAGTGCGCGGGAGGCGCGGGTGCGTTGTTGTCGGGGGAGTTGCACTCGCTGTGAGGTCATTCGAAGGGTCACCGGCTATCAATAGAGCTGCGCACCGCAGTGTCTGGGGTTGTTGTGCTGAAGTTACCGAGTACGCGCCCATTTCTTCACGGTGTGGTCTGTCGCCGATCTGGCGGGAATGGGTCGACGGGAGTGCCAGGTCTTTTTGTATTGCACGCGTCGTGTTGACAAAGGACAGGAATTTCGTCATTGTTGGCCATAATTTCGTCGCGCGCCGTATGGACAATACCTGAGAGAGGCCGCCCGAAGGTCGGCGGCCAGCATTCAGAGTTGCTTTAGTTGGTCGGTTTTAGCCTGTGTTATACTTTTACTTTGATGAGCACTTTGATGAGTACTCTACTTTGATGAGGGAGTTTGAGTGAGAGGGAGAGGGTGGATCATGTGATTGTGTACATATCTTTGGGTTTTGTAATGTAATGTAACGTTAATGTAACGACACGTTGCAATGTTCGATGTGGAACTGGAACGTGTTCCTTTTGCAATAAAGGAACTTGTAACGGGAACTCGTTTCAAAATTTGGGAGGAATTAGGAACGAGCTTTCGTTCCTGTTTTAGAGGAACATGTACAACACTGGTATGCGGTCAGCTCGACCGGGCAGTATCAGTGAACGGCGGATGGGTGCACAGCAGTGAAAACAGCTCCGCCGCGGGGTTCCCTCTCGGACAGCGCGCATGCCGCTATTATGGCTTGCCGATATTGGGAAGTGGCTCAGTCGTTCGTCATCAAGGTGGACTAGCGCGGCGTATGCTTTGAGGATTTGCCAATCCGGCGTAGGTGCTGTTCGTTTAAGGGTCATTCGCCTCGAGAATGGTCGCCTGGGCTTAGAACAGCTCTTCCTGCGAGTCAGACGGCGGGCAGCGGCGTCCCTAGTCTGGGAGGGGATTAGCCACGACTCCCTCATTGTGCCGGCGAGCGCGCGCGGACAAATGCGGGGCGGCAGGGCGAATACACTGTAAGATGTTAGCCGCGCGAAGACCGCTCTAAGCGTTCGGCTTTGGCTTTTGAGCAGATGCCGCCCGCTCAACGTAATGGTGTGACCACTCCGCGCGGTCAGTGAATTTGGGTAGCAGATGTTTTGTCCTTTCTTGTCGGTTGCAATAACGTACGCGGGAAACGTACTTGGAGTTGCATGAGAGAGTGTGTTGGGTCATGTGACCGCAGGTGGGGACATGTTTAGGATTGGTTGGTTCTTGTGGCCAATCTGTGCTTCATACGATTCATGTTGAAAAGGGTTTTCGCTCTTTCTTGAACGCCCCCTTTGGAGGCGTGGTTTTTGGGACCAAAACCGGAGCGTGGGGTTTGGTACGGGGTAGGTCGGTCGTGAGGGATCTAGTTCAGTATAGATCTTGGCCGAACAGGCTGCTGCGGGCAGAGTGACAGTGTAACCGTCATTCTGTCCTGGTATAGATACTTGGAGTAATGTAAATAGTGTAAATAAATTTAATATCCAGCAAGAAAGGCAGTCCTCATCCCTCAACTGCTTCAAGCATCGGACGTCGGTCATCGGAGTGAGTCGAGATCGTCCTCTCGGCTCGAGCATCAAAAGAACTTCATAATTTCGTCTTCATCATTCACCAAGAAGATGGAGAGGTGAAATCTAACTAGAGGAGAGTTGGGATGTATAAGGGGAGGTTGGGGTAGAAGGAAGAGAGCAAGAAAAATGAAGAGAAGGCTAGAGGGATGAGAGAAAGTAGAGGAATAGAGGACAGGTAATGGAGAGATAGCGGGTGAAAAGGGAGAAAATGAGGAATGGGAGAGGGGAAAAGTGACTAAAGCGTCAGAGGCGGTGAGATGAAGAAGAACGGGAGTCGGAGGGAAAAGATGCATTACGTGGTAAGGCAGAAACGCAACTGTCCGTCGACGTCGTTTCTAAAAAACGCAAGGAGACGTGATTTTATTATTTCAACGAGGACGGCGACGGTGATGGAGATGATGATAACAATAGTTACGATGATCACCAAGCCGTTCAGTAATTTAACCCGTACCAACGGTGGGGACAGGAGGACATGAAGTGCTGCCGCGAGCTTTCGTGCATTACCTCATCAGAGGACATGAAAGTACGCTTTACGGCGATAAAAATATGACGAAAGAAAGTTTAGAATGCAGCAGTTCAGGCGGGGTGCGGTGTGAGTGCTTAGGATTCGCATATGTGATGGTTTGAGACAGAAGTTTTGTTGCTTTCCGCAGCGGCCCCTCAAAACAAGTGCTAAAACCTGCGGCGATCGGTAGTCTGTCCTATAATAAACAAGCCCAAACCCGGACGTATACTATAGTGTTTTGAGGCGCAAAAACAACATAAGAGAGCCGCCTAGTTACGAAAAATCACCGTTGACGCCTCGTTTATAGGTAATTGGTAAATATTGGTAATGTTGCTGCTACTTCTAGTTTCCAAGCTTTCGGCCTGTTACGTTCCCCAGCGAAACCGCAATGCAAACAAACGCGCCATTTTTCTTACACTTTTCCTCGCAGCTATGTCGTCGTGGGAACAACACGGGGGCCCCACACGTGCCATTTTGCGTGTGTACGCGCGTTTGTTTTCTGTCATACTTGTTCCCAGCGCGAAAGGAATAAATTAATTTCAGTTCTCCTTAACAACCCCAACGACAACCGTGCCCCGATTTACCTGAAAAATGGGCCAGTGCGCTGCGCATTCCAGGGAAAGCCTCAGAAGAATCTCCCCTATAACGGCGCAGCCTAGCGGTTCCCACCGGCTGCCGCTGCGGCGGCGCCGGCGGTCCGCACACGCGAGCTATTGTTACTTACGCGGCAGGCAATTAATTAGACCTTAATTGTGGCCCTGCCTGCCTAAGGATGTGGAGAGGAGGGGAGAGAGGCTGACGGGGTGAGGGTGTGGAGCCACCGCGGGCTGCTCGGCGGCCTTTTTTTATTACTGAGCACCGCTCCAGGCATTTTTCTTACTCCCATCAACCCCTCCTTTCCCCCACCCAGCGGGTTGCAGCTTTTTTTCTATGTTTAGTTTTGCTCCCTTGTCCCGCTACAACGCGGTGGTGGCGCCGGTTCCGCCAAGAGTTCAGAAACATGTTCGACCCAGTTAGCTACGGCGATGTTGCGGTGTGGCCCCAGCGTTGGTTCGTTCTTCCTCCAAAGAGCGCCGAACGAGGAGTCAGAGGCCATTGCGGGTACGGGGGTTATTTGACTACCCTGCAATGTTTTTTGCTACCCAAGGCAGTGGAAGGTAGTATGCGGTAATATTGGCGCACATCGCAATCCGGTATGAAGCCTGCTTGCGGAAGTCAGACGTAATTAAGTATAGTCAAAAAGCATTGACATCCACTTCCCCTGTGAAGCGTGCCAACAGTTCACATTGCCATCACTGACTGGAATTTGAATGAGCGCCACGCGACGCCACCAAACCTTTAGTTGGCTTGTAGTCCTTCTAAGTCCTACGTTTGGGTTTATCCGCGGGAATAGCGTTAAGTCCTACGTTTGGGTTTATCCGCGGGAATAGCGTCCTTGTATAGGCTAAACAGACGGAATCTTGAAGCGCTAGGACACAGGGACAAGCGAGTGGGACAACACAAGGTGCCTTGTGTTGTCCCACTCGCTTGTCCCTGTGTCCTAGCGCTTCAAGATTCCGTCATGTCATTCAAACAGGCCCAAAGCAGCACCCTAGTGGGCTAAACAGAGTGTTGCAGTGTCTCACTCTGTAGTTCCATTCCCCGCATACGCGTTTTGTAGAGGGTCTCAGGTAGACATAAATTCAGCCTCTTAAAGGGGCCACGCATACAAGATAAAAGTTGGTTTTGTTCGGAATATTTGGTGTTTTATAGTGCCCCAGCGCTTGTCCGGCAGCAAGCGATGCTTTATTCATTGAGAAATTAATAAATTTATGTTACAATTTTGATACTCCCACCAAATCATGTGTTTCGTGATGTCTGCGATGACGTAGCAAGGACAGGTCTTCAGGCGAACGCTAGTGCGCTGTTTACTCTGCAGCGGAATGCGGAATGCTTTTTTTACCGTTAATCCTCCTAGATGGCGCCACCATACTGCTCCGCACCGCTGTCTGCCTTTGCTTTGTTTTTGACCGTATTTGCACTTGGTTTGTTTTTGTGCGGGTAGGTAGTAATCATTTCGCGAAACATTGGGTATGCTCGACAAACAGGGTCATGTAAGCCAATGTAGCTTATGCTAATCTGCCTGTGCCGCGTGAGACAACCCCGAGGCTCCAGACTGCTGTGCAGCTATTACAAGCATAGTGCACGCAGTACCAACAGCAGTACGCACTGGTACTGCTATATGTTTACGTGTACTTTCGTAACTTCCATTGTTTGACCTCCCCATTCTTACTGCTATAAAATGAATATGCATTACACTTAAGCGAAGATAGCTCGTTCTGCAAGCTTGTAGGCCCTGCCTAACTTGCGTTTGCATTTGCCGGCCTCAGCCAATCGCTGCTGTGCATAATACGTCATAGGCTCTATTGCGGGAAATGAGCTATGGGGCGCATGGCCATTCCCTTTTTTCCTCATTAGTATATAGCTTATCTGAGCGAAGTTTACGTGAAAAGTGGTGTCAGTGTGATTTTAAGGAGGCAATCTTTCGGATGAACCAAACTTGTGTTTTGTCTGCATGGCTCCCTTAAGCATAAACAACGACTGCAAGAGGCATTGTGGATGGAAGAAAGTGAAGCTTGCGGCTGAGCGCAACGCTGTCGAAGTATCAATGGCGGACTTTGACGTGACTGCTGGACGTAGCTGGTCAGTATAGGGTCTACGGTTTAGCATGTCTGGTCTCCACGTCTGCCCCGACGTGATCACTATGCTCTTCATGCACACTTTATGTTGTCGGTCGCCAATTTTCGGAGGTATCGATTGTACGTTGTTAGATTCGGGAAGACGTCCCAGAACCGGGATCTGTCGCCTCCATCATGTGTGGTAGCTTGGTGGTCGAGCGGCCGCAAACGTTGCTGCCTTGGTGATGACGGCAAGAAGCCGAAAACAAACTTAACTGGTTTACTGCATAGCGAGAGATGATCAGCGGCGATACAGGAACATCACTCTTCCGGGCGAGCTTACAGTAAGACTCGAACAGGGCGACAGCGGGGTCCGATGCTGTCAAAAGAATGCTGTCTGTGCTCGGAGGAACCCCGTATTTGTCCCCGAAGTGCTAACGGTAAAACAGT